>NW_019943289.1:114578-157118 GCF_002910315.2 Salvelinus sp. IW2-2015 | reverse complement strand
AAATCTTAATATCAACAATAATCAAGTAACAGTTAAGTACTTTAACTGTGATTTTGTTTTCAGTTCAAATGTCTAAAAAGAAGAAAAAATAAGCTTTTACAGAAGAGGCCTTTTCCTCAACAAGCGAATACTTGTTTACGACTGTCTGTGAGTGTCTGAGTGGGAAGGGAAAACTGAAAACTATTTGTTAATTGGCATTTTTTTACATTTTCACAGCACTACTTCCAACCTCAATAGTTTTTTAACTGCACTGGGGCCTTTAAATAATGTATTCTTTAAATAATGGTGTTCTTTAAAAAATGGTATTCTTGTAATAATACGTTTCTTTGTACTAAAAAATGTTTGATTCTCTAATCAAGATAACGTGTTCTTTACAAAAAAAATATTGCTTTTAAGTGATGTGTTCTTTAAAGGCACAAATACCGAATTGTGTTGTTTTATACATCGACAGTTATTGGTCCATAATTTAGTTTGATTATCAGGTGTTTGTAGTTAAGTTATGTTATTTATCTATATTACTGTCTTGCAAGATTCTTTGGAGCCATTCTCCATATTCATATGTGTGGTATGTGTTTACTATGTTCAGTTTCCCGAAAGCATACACTCAGTGTTTAGGTCAAATGCGCTGCCATGCTAGTAAATCCCCCTTTTTCACTGTGGATCCTCTCTGCCCCACCCGCCTCTCTCCTTCTCTCTCTGTTTCTACTCTTTTCATTTCCCTGTTGTTGTGTTATAAAAGCTCCCCTTCCATCTCCTCCTCCCCCATCATGTCTTTAGAAGCTGTAGGCTACCTGGATTCGTGTGGTGGCTTGTGTCGCTGTGGGTGTGCGTGTGTACTGTGTTGCGGAGTGTGTATGGTTAAAGTAGTACATGGAGATATATAGCCGATATTCCAGTCAAAATGGGGCCGCGAAACTCATTCTCAATATCAAAGCTATGAATCATCCACTTCTGTCTGATGAGAGATGAGAAGCCGCACCCAAACAAATGGCTACACAAACACACACAACACCCTTGGTCTCTTGGCCCTACATCATCAGATTGAAAGTTAATTGATGTCTATTGATTCACTTAAATCTCCTGTGCCTGTGAGAAGATAACGACGAAGGAAAGAGACGAGAGAGAGGGAGAGAGAAGCAGAAGAAGAAGAACGGAGAAGAGAGAGAGAGAAAGAGAAGAGAGAAGGACGAAAGACAGAGAGAAGCGAAACGAGAGCGGAAATAAGAGGGAGAAAGAGAAGAAATGGAGGAGAGCAGGGAGATACGTGAGAGCTAGGAGAGAAAGAGGGAGAATAGAGGAAAGGAGTGAGAGAAGGGAGATAAGAGAAGAGTAACTTTTTTTTTACGGTTTCATTAGACCTTCAACAGTCAATGATGATGAATTAACGAAGTGTGACATCTCCTGACCACAGGAGGTTGGTGGCACCGTAATTGGGGAGGACGGCTCGTGGTAACGGCTAGAGCGGAATTAGTGGAAGGGCATCAAACAAATGGTTTTCATGTGGTTGGTGCCATTCCATTTGCTCTGTTCCAGGCATTATAATGAGCCGTCCTCCCCTGCTGTGCTCCTGACATACCTTACACACATGCCTGCCTGACATACATGGCTCCAACCACCAACACAGTSAAACATAAACATTCACACCCYMGCACATTCCTATGTYTGACCATCACACTAGCCATCCGTGGCTCTATCAATGAATGCTGACAACCAGTTAACCTTTTACGTGTGTGTGTGTTGTTGCGTGTGTCTGTGTGTCCATCCATTACTGTATCACTGAATGCTGACAGCCAGTTAGCCCTTTTTACATGCGTGTCATTGTACCTTAGAGTCACACATCACATTCCTGTAGACCAGGTCACACGAGTGTTAGGCCCCGCTGTGTGGGGTGCAAGAACACAACACACACATGCTGTGAACACATGCATTATAAGTACACAGACAAACACACACTGCAAACAGACAGTACACACACTGTGAACACACACATACACACACGTTACAGGGACAGTTCTAGGAACCAGGTGATTCTGTGTGTAATGTACAGTATGTCTGTGGATTACCTCACTTTGGTCCAGAGAGATTTGCCTGTAAAGCCTGATCTCTTTGTCTAACACTGGAATGCACTGGGACGGAGATGCCTGACCGGGGCACGTGTGTGTGGGTGGGTATGCGGGTGAGTGAGTAGTTGGGTGGGTTGGTGTTTGGTAAGTGTGAATGTCAGGGATGGGAAGTTTGAGTGTGTGTGTGTCGGTGTGTGTGTGCAACTTACTAGTTTACAATGATGTGGGGACAAGGGACTGGAGTTACATAAATGTCATCTGTTTTATTCTTACAATACCAAACACATCATCCTTCCTCATATCCTTCAACTGCAATTAAATAACATACCGCACCTACTGCACTTGGTCTTGTTATTGCCTAGGTTACATGGTGTCTATTATGGGCCGCCGGTGGCCTCTTCCTCACATCCACTCTACAGACTGGGGCGTCCTATTGCAGGCCGAGAGACAGGCCATCAACTTTGCGGTCCAAGGTAAGGTGGAGGGGAGGGGTGTGTGTTAACCTCTCTCCTGTCTATCTCCTTTCTCTTGCTGCCAAGATCTGTGTCTTCTCGCAAGTCTCATCCTCCAGCTCTCTCTCTGCCAGGTTAGACCAAGAATGCATCCCATATGGCACCGGATTCACTATATAGTGCACTACTTTTGACCAGGGCCCATAGGGTTCTCATCAAAAGTAGTGCTCTATGTGGGGAATAGTGTGTCATTTGGGGCGCAGACCAACTTCTCCTCTCCTTTTCCTCCTCACTCAGCCGTCTCTTCCTCCTCCTATTCTCCCTAAAATAAGGGGCAGTTTTCATTTCAGAATTGACTTTCAATGTATCTTCTGAGTTCAAATTGAATCTACCAACCCTGCTGCCAAGATTCTCTCTCCTTCCCTCTCGCTCTCTCTCCCTCCTTTTCTCCCTCTCTTCCTTTACCTCCCTCTTTCCATCTCTTTCCCTCCCTCAAAGCACTCTTCCTCCATCAATCCCTACCTCTCTCTCTCTCCCTCCCTCCCCCTTTCCTCCTAATCATAGCTCAAGGTCATCCAGCCACTCCTGCATCATCCACCTCATTCACGTACCTCCTCTCTGTAGAGTTATCACAACCTAAACCACTAATCTCTCTCTTTACCCTTAGTGCTTTCTCTGACACAATCAACTATGTCTTCCCTAACCCCCCCCCCTCTCTCTCTCTCCCACTTATCGTCTCTCTGTGTCTTTAATTTTCTCAATTGCTAGTCTTCTTCTCTTCCATTGTCTGTCTCTCTCTTTCTCTTACAAACACTTTTTCTTGTCACCTTTCTTTATGTCTCTCTCTCGCTAAATTAAATCAAAGTTTATTGGTTGCATGCACAGTGTAGCAGATGTTATAGCGAGTGCAGCGTTACTGTYTTACTGTCCATCCTTCCACAGAGTGTACAAAACATTATGAACACCTGCTCTCTCCATGACATAGACTGACCAGGTGAATCCAGGTGAAAGCTATGATCCCTTATTGATGTCACCTGTTACATCCACTTCAATCAGTGTAGATCAGGTATTCCCAAACTGGTGAGCAAGGCCGTCAGGGGTACGCCAAATAAAAATGTGATTCACATTTAAAAAAGTAAAACCCTTTTTTTTTCTTACATTTTCAAACAGTCCATTTATATTTTCCAACGGGGCTATACATTTGGGTGAGTTTTTTTCTTGCATCAGTAGCCTCGTTTTACAGCCAAAAATAACTTAAACCATCTAGTGTTCAACAACACAATGTCAAATACAGGTAGCCTAGTCAAATAATGAACATCCAATCACATTAACCGTTACTCTCTTGCYGGAATTCCACTAATGGTCCGTATGTAGCCAAACGTAGCTGCTGCTCATGTTGGTATCTGTACTGATGGCGCAAGAGCCATGACAGGYAGACATAGTGGAGTGGTAACYCACGTACAAGCAGTTGCTCCCGACGCCACTTGGGTACACTGACTGCAGCATCCACRGAGAGGCTCTTGCTGCCAAGGGAATGCCTGACAGCTTGAAAGACGTTTTGGACAATACAGTGAAAATGGTTAACTTTGTTAAAGCAAGGCCCCTGAACTCTCATGTATTTTCTGCACTATGCAATGATATGGGCAGTGACCKTGTAACGCTTTTACAGCATACAGAAGTGCGCTGGTTATCAAGGGGAAAAGTATTGACACATTTTTTTTAAATTGAGAGACGAGCTTAAAGTTTTTTTTACTGACCATCATTTTCACTTGTCTGACCGTGATGACGAGTTTCTCACAAGACTGGCCTATCTGGGTGATGTTTTTTCTCGCCTGAATGATCTGAATCTATGATTACAGGGACTCTCCGCAACTATATTCAATGCGCGGGACAAAATTGAGGCTKTGATTAAGAAGTTGGAGCTCTTCTCTMTCTGCKTTAACAAGGACAACACACAGGTCTTTCCATCATTGRATGATTTTTTGTGTGCAAATGAACCCAAGCTTACGAACAATGTCAAATGTGATATAGCGAAGKACCTGAATGAGTTGGGTGCACAATTACGCAGGTACTTTCCCGAAACAGATGACACAAACAACTAGATTCGTCATCCCTTTCATGCRCTGCCTCCAGTCTACTTATCGATATCTGAACAAGAGAGCCTCATCGAAATTGCAACACGCGGTTCTGTGAAAATTGAATTTAATCAGAAGCCACTGCCAGATTTCTGGACTGGACTGCGCTCAGAGTATCCTGCCTTGACAAATCACYCTGTTAAGACACTGATGCCCTTTGCAACCACGTACCTATGTGAGAGTGGATTCTCGGCCCTCACTWGCATGAAAACTAAATACAGGCARAGACTGTGTGTGGAAAATTATTTAAGACTGAGACTCTCTTCAATACAACCCAACATTGCAAAGTTATGTGCATCCTTTCAAGCACACCCTTCTCATTAACCTGTGGTGAGTTATTTATAATTTTCGATGACAAATAAGGTTWTATATGGAAGATGGTTAAATAAAGAGRAAAATMATTGATTATTATKATATTATTATTTGTGCCCTGGTCCTATAAGAGRTCTTTGTCACTTCCCACAAGCCGGGTTGTGACAATAACTCACACTCATTCTTARGTMTAATAAATGTATCGTATAGTGTGTGTGGRAGGCTTACAATAATGGTAAAAAACAACATTTGAGAGTGCGCTGACCCTGGTGCTAGAGGGTGTCACGATCGTCGTATGAGTGAGACCAAGGCGCAGCGMGAGTAGAGTTCCARATATTTTTTATYAAATGAAAACTCACCAAAACAATAAAGCACAAACGAAACGTGAAGCTATACAAAATAGTGCAGACAGGCAACTAAACATAYTCAAGATCCCACAAACACAAAAGGGAAATGGCTACCTAAATATGATCCCCAATCAGAGACAACGATAAACAGCTGTCTCTGATTGGGAACCATATCAGGCCAACATAGACATACAAAAACCCAAGATGACCCACCCTAGTCACTATCACGCCCCAACCAACACAGAGAAAAAACAGCTTACTATGGTCAGGGCGTGACAGTGGGGGTACACAGCTGGAGGTTGAATGTTTGAAGGGGTACGGGACTATAAAAAGTTTGGGAACCGCTGGTGTAGATYAAGGGGAGGAGACAGGTTAAAGAAGGATTCTTAAGCCTTGAGACAGCTGAGACATGGATTGTGTATGTGTGCCATTCAGGGGGATGAATGGGCACAAAAACATATTTAGGTGAACAGGGTATGGTCGTCGGTGCCAGGCGCACTGATTTGAGTGTGTCAAGAACTGCAATGCTGGTGGGGTTTTSACCCTCAACAGTTTCCCGTGTGTATGAAGGACATCCAGCCAACTTGACACAACTGTAGGATGCATTGGAATCAAAATGGGCAAGCATCCATGTGGAACGCGTTCGATACCTTGTAGAGTTCAAGCCCCCGACGAATTGAAGCTGTTCTGAGGGGGGATACAACTCAATATTAGGAAGGTATTCTTAATGTTTTGTCRGCCCAGTATATGTATATTTTAACCTTTATTTAACTAGGCAAGAAGAACAAATTCGTATTTACAATGAATGCCTATACACGCAGTACCAGTCAAAAGTTTGGACACATCTACTCATTGCAGGGTTTTTCTTTATTTTACTATTTTCTACATTGTAGAACAATAGTAAAGACATCAAAACTGTAAACTAACACATATGGAATCATGTAGTAACCAAAAAAGTGTTAAACATCAAAATATATTTTTGATTTTTGATTCGTCAAAGTAGCCACCCTTTGCCTTGATGACAGCTTTGCACACTCTTGGAATTCTCTCAACCATCTTCATGAGGAATGTTTTTCCAACAGTCTTGAAGGAGCACTCCTTCTTGGTCAAATAGCCCTTACGCAGGCTGGAGGGGTATTTTGGGTCATTGTCCTGTTGAAAAACAAATGACAGTCCCACAAAGCGCAAACCAGATGGGATGGCGTATCGCTACAGAATGCTGTGGCAGCCATGCTGGTTAAGTGTGCCTTGATTTCTAAATAAATCCCAGAGGGTGTCACCAGCAAAGCACACCCCACACCATCACACCTCCTCCGTGCTTCACGGTGGGAACCACACATGTGGAGATCATCTGTTCACCTACTCTGCATCTTACAAAGCCACCCTTTGCTTTGATGACAGCTCTGCACACTCTTGGCATTCTCTTAACCAGCTTCATGAGGTAGTCACCTGGAATGCATTTCAATTAACAGGTGTGCCTTGTTAAAAGTTAATTTGTGGAATTTGTGGAATTTATTTCCTTCTTAATGTGTTTGAGCCAGTCAGTTGTGTTGTGACAAGGTAGGGGTGGTATACAGAAGATTGCCCTATTTGGTAAAAGACCAAGTCCAMATTATGGCAAGAACAGCTCAAATAAGCAAGAGAAATGACAGTTCACCATTACTTTAAGACATGAAGGTCAGTCAATCCGGAAAATTTCAAGAACTTTGAAAGTTTCTTCAAGTGCAGTCGCAAAAACCATCAAACACTATGATGAAACTGGCTCTCATGAGGACCGCCACAGGAAAGGAATACCCAGAGTTACCTCTGCTGCAGAGGATAKGTTCATTAGAGTTACCAGCCTCAGAATTTACAGCCCAAATAAATGTTTCACGGAGTTCAAGTAACATACACATTTCAACATCCAAACTTTTGACTGGTACTGTATACACACTGTATAAAGGTCCTCTCCAGGCTGATAGCCCAGCTCCGTGACGACAGGTGAGACACCCCACACCTAATCCATCTTCTCATCTCACACTCCCCTCCTCATCTGACAATCCCCTCCTCATCCCACAATCCCTCTCCTCATCCCAAAATCCCCCTCCCCATCCCACAATTCCCCTCTCCCCTCCAGATCATACACATTAGCTATATAATCATCAGGCTTTATCCTACTCCAACTCATCAGAGATCATATGTTCATATGTTATGTTTTGAGTGTGATTCTAAATGTCTCTTTGTTACACAGTGTTGGTCAAGAACACTATGGAGACGCCTGCAACATATTGATTGTCTGGGAGTTAATCTCAAAGTAAGTGAATAGAGAACTAAATACTGAAGTTAAAAGGTGTTTTTGTATTTATATTTTTGTGTGTCTTTTTTGTCATTTGTATTTGTAGCAGTTGTGCTTATTTATTTAGCTGAAGACTGGTTAGCTTTGCCTAGCTTAGTTCAGCATTATGTGCTTTATTCATATGAAAGTAGCTAGTTTGGAGGCTGGTTAGTTCAGACTCATATTTGTTCTATTGTCTTCAGTAGCTAACAGGAAGACTGTTTATCGTAGCTTAGCTTAGTTCAGCATAGGCTATGTGTTTTATTGATAAGGTAGTAGCTCCAGTCGCTAGCAGGAAGACTGGTTAGCTTAGTTTAGCATAGCCTATGTCTTTTATTCATAAGGTAGTAGCTCCAGTCACTAGCAGGGAGACTGGTTAGCTTAGTTCAGCATAGGCTATGTGTTTTATTGATAAAGTAGTAGCTTCAATCGCTAGCAGGAAGACTGGTTAGCTTAGCGTAGGCTTACAATGTGTTTTATTAATATGGTAGTAGCTCCAGTTGCTAGCTGCTTCCTGTCCTGCTGTGAAAGCAGGAGGCCAGGTGAGTGGTGATGAGACCCTGAGAGAATATAGGTCAGACTGGTACTACGCACATGCTGATGTCACACAAACACACACACACACACACATACTTTTTCTCCCACACCCCTGCCAATGCTGATGTTTCACACACACTTACCCCCACCGTGTGGGTTTTACTCAGGTCCCCATGAAGATAGCGYGGGTCTCAAGCGGCAAGACCCYGGGCTCCATGTCCGAACTACACCTCCTCCAAACATCTCTCTCCCCCTCTTCCTAGGTCACTCTCTTCTCTACCTCACTTTCTCTTACTCTCTTTCTCTCTGGCTCTCAATCCCTCTTCTCTGCATCGTTGTACTGCATCCTCYTTGCTATGGAAACCAGGCAGCTGCAGCTCCTCCAAGTTCCCAATTCTCTCTCACGCTTCCCTCTCTCTTTACCATCCGTATCCGGGGGCAACTGCAGGAGCCTCTGACTTGATCATATTAGTTTATCCTTTTTTTTCACCCTCTCTCCATTTTGTGGAATTGTAGTCCTCCTCTCTTCACATTCTTCTYTTCTCGACCCTTTAGTTTAGAACCTTGCCTTGATTTATCTGTTTTGTTGCCATGGCAATGCACCACCATGAGACATTTGTATAGCTATTTCTAAAGAAGTGCTTTTCACCTAAACATACCTCGTTAGCTAGTTGACAGTGAGTAGCGGTCTGATGTAGTTAACTGATTTTTTTTATATAGTTCTATACTATGTTCGATTGTATTTCATTCATTCATATATCCTGTCAGAATTTCATATTTCTGCATTTATAAATTAAAGCTGGACCGCTCAATATATTTCTCTAATACAGATATTCCCAAACTGGGGTAAAGCGTAACCCCAGGGATACGCGCAATGCCGTCAGGGGTACGCCAAATACAAATGTGATTAACTTTTTCCCCCACATTTTCAAACAGTACATTTATATTTTCCAACAGGGCTATATACATTTGGGTAAGGTTTTTTTCTCGCCTGAGTAGCCTTGTTTCACAGCCAAAAATAAAATAACAACACAATGTCAAATACAGGTAGCCTAGTCAAATAATTAACATCCAATCCTATAAACCGTTACTCTCTCATGGGAATTCCACTAACGGTCCGTTAACGGTCCGCAAAATCAAATAAACTTTTATTGGTCAYAAAATGCTTGTGCTTCTAGTTCCGACAGTGCAGTAATATCTAACAGGTGATCTAACAATTCCCCAACAACACCCTAATCCACACAAATCTAAAGGTGTGAATGAGAATATGTACATATAAATATATGGATGAGCGATGGCTGAGCAGCATAGGCAAGGTGCAATAGATGGTATAATATACAGTATATACATATTATATGACTAATGTAAGATATGTAAACATCTTTATGATAGGGGGCAGAATTTTCACTTTTGGATGAATTGCGTGCCCATAGTGAACTGCCTCCTACTCTGTCCCAGATGCTAATATATGCATATTATTATTAGTATTGGATGTAAAACACTCTGAAGTTTCTAAAACTGTTTGAATGATGTCTGTGAGTATAACAGAACTCATATGGAAGGCAAAAACCTGAGAAAAAATCCAAACAGGAAGTGAGATTTCTGAGACTGGTCAATGTTCAACTCATCGCCGATTCAATTCCCTGTAAGATATGGATCTGTTTGCACTTCCTCCGCCTTCCACTGGACGTRAACAGTCTGTAGAACGTGGAATGAAGCTTATGCTGTGTTGTGGGGCCGGATGGGAGGGGAATGAGTCAGTGGTCTGGCAGATTGCCAGTTCCTGGTCATGCGCTTTCCTCATGATATCGCCTTGCGTTCCATAACTTCTACAGACATGAAGGAATGCTCCGGTTGGAACGTTATTGGATATATATGATAACAACATCCTGAAGATTGATTCTCTACTTAGTTTGACCAGTTTATCTCGACTGTTATTAACTTTTTAAGTTTTCGTCGAGTTCGCCTGCATTGCGCGAGCGTTTGGACATGTGCACTAAACATGCTAGCAAAAGTAGCTACTTAGACATAAGTAATGGACGTTATCGAACAAAACAACGATTTATTGTGGAACTAGGATCCCTGGGAGTGCATTCTGATGAAGATGATCAAAGGTAAGAATATTTCTGATGTAATTCGTATATTTCTGTTGACTCCAACATGGCGGAGAAATGTTGTTATGTTTGAGCGCCGTCTCGAATTGCATGGTGTGCTTTTTACGTAAAGTTTTTTTTGAAATCTGACACAGTGGTTGCATTAAGAACAAGTGTATCTTAATTATATGTAAAACATGTATCTTTCATCAAAGTTTATGATGAGTATTCTGTTATTTGACGTGGCTCTCTGCAATTTCTCCGGATATTTTGAGGCATTTCTGAACATGGCGCTATGTAAACCGAGATTTGTATGCACATTATGCACATTATCGAACAAAACATAAATGTATTGTGTAACATGATGTCCTATGAGTGTCATCTGATGAAGATCACCAAAGGTTAGTGTTCATTTTATCTCTTTTTGGACTACTATCTTTTGCTGGGAAATGGCTGTGTTTTTTCTGTGCTATGTACTGGGCTAACATAATTGTTTGGTGTGCTTTCGCCGTAAATCCTTTTTGAAATCAGACATGTTGGCTGGATTCACACATGTGTAGCTTTAATTTTGGGGTCTTTCATGTGTGATGTCATGAAAGATAGATTTTTAATAGTAAAATATTTGAATTTGGCGCGTTACATTTTTTCTGGCTTTTGGCCAAGTGGGACGCTTACCGTCCACATATCCCAGAGAAGTTAAAGTGGCATTTTTTTAAGTGGCATTGTTTAACCCTTATTAAAGTGGCCAGTGATTGGGTCTCAATGTAGGCAGCAGCCTCTCTGAGTTAGTGATTGCTGTTTAGCAGTCTGATGGACTTGAGATACAAGCTGTTTTTCAGTGTCTCGGTCCCGCTTTGATGCACCTGTACTGGCCTCACCTTCTGGATGATAGTGGTTTGAATAGGCAGTGGCTCGGGTGGTTGTTGTTCCTTGATGATCTTTTTGGCTAAATAAGAATTTGTTCTTAACTGACTTGCCTAATTAAATCAAGGTAAAATAAAAAATGTAGGTGTGGAAATCTGAACCACTTGTAGCCGGGATGTCCTTCCTACAATTTCATTCGCACTTCGACTCCATCAGCTCCTGGCTGAACCCTACATAGACCCCTTTCTTTGTTTACAAACATTGCCAACGAGGGCGATGCGCACAGTTTGGTGGCAAGACACGGGGGAGTTCTTAACGAACGCCAGCAGAAAAGCTCTATTTACGTTGCTTATGAGTGCATTTCACCACTACTTAGGATTATAATTGGATTTTAAGGCTCGTATGAAATAACCTGCTTAATAATATAATGTTGTGTCATTATCTCAAATCAACTGCATTATACTTAAAAACACTTCAACTTCAACCAGTAAAATGGCTCTTTGGTTAGCTTTTGCTACAGCCTATGTCAATGAGTGTTAGCATTCTAGCTCACAACTGCCACAAACAAATATAATCTTAGCGACTGTTCAAGCAACAATCAAAACATCATTATAAGCGTATTAGAACCAGGACCAGGAGAGAGTGGTTTCATCACGGTAGCACATTCAGAGATCAATTTATAGCCATTAATCAAAAATTAATAATAGATTTGAAACAAAAAACACTTTCTGTTTGTTATAGACGGACAAGATTAATATGAGAGGAAAGGCAAGTTCCTAACGAATTCAGGAAGCCAAGCTAGAGTTCTGTGAGAGGTTCACAGTGATGGGGGCAGACGTTTTGATCAAGAGAGACTTTTAAAAAATATGCACATTTTCTCTAACACTAAATATACAAATCTGTATTTTACAGTTATAAGGAAGGTGAAATATTATAGTTAGTCGTTTTATTATTTGATTATACTATATTTAGAAAGCATAAAAGTCATTTCAAGCCTGATTCATACAGTTTTGTTGACTAGCAAAGAAATACATCATATCAAATATTTGTATTGTGTACTTGAGCTTGTGTCCTCAAAAGTGACTAGACTTCAGCAATTTACTTTAAAAAATACCAGAAAGGGGAGATTTTTATCTTTCTTTGGGTATGCAACATTATTAGTCATTGTTTATGACTCTCTCATGATACATAATTACTTTTGGGGATTATGTAGATGACATTTTCGATGACATTTCGTTCCATATAACTGGTTTAAATACACTTCTATTAACTTATTTCCCATTGGATTGACTCTCATTTCAAACAGAAGTTCTAATTCCCCTCCCCTGAGCGTCAGTCAGTTCCAATTCAACGTCTATTCCACGTTGGTTCAACTTCATTTCATTGAAATGACGTGGAAACAACATTGATTCAACCAGTGTGTTCCCAGTGGGTCACTTTGATGTCTCTCTGTCACACTCACACGGTGGTTCAGTTTCCTGGTCACTGGCAGAAATCATGAGATCTTTCACCTAGAGCTGGGACGACAAACAGAAAATGATCAACACCGATCACTCATAGGAGGCATTTTGCTGATATTGTTCTATTACGATAAGTAGCCTATAACAGAGAAATGTGAAGTTTGAAATGAAATAGGTTTGATAATATGGGTGATTGTTAATGGGACAGTTGATGGCTACAACCATCAAACTAGTAGTAGTTTAAAGGATCGTTTAAAACCTGTGGTGCACATGAATGTTCTAAAGCTATCGTTCCATTCATCATTATCGCATCAGTTCAGGCAATTTATTGCAATATGGATTTTTTGCCATTTCGCCCAGCTCTACTTTCANATGGATTTTTTGCCATTTCGCCCAGCTCTACTTTCACCCCCCTACCACACACACACACATGCACGCACGCACGCAAACACACACTCACACAATATCCCCGAGTGCTAATTTTAAGTGCTAGGTGCTGTTTAGAACAACAAACTTGTTCTCAAACTTGTCCTGCAATGTCTTCAGCCAGCCATTCAGAATGCATGTCCATTTTAGTGCAAGATTAAATAGAATAAGAATCAATGTCCAGTATTGTGCAGTTAGGCCTATGGTACACTCCAAAAGGGTTCCCCGGATGTCCCCATAGGATAAATATTTTGGGTTCCAAGGAAAACCCTTTTGTGTTCCAGGGAGAACCATTTTTGGTTCCATGTAGAACCCTCTGTGGAAAGGGTAAAGTGGTCAATCAAAGGTGACCAAAACAATGCAATTGCCATGGAAACGTTTGGGGGATAAGGCTTTGAGGGAAAGATCCCATTTCCTCACTGCCCCACAGCAAAATTAGCCTACGTTTAGGCTATTGWTTATATAGGCGTATTTCACACTATGTTGAGGAGTAAAATGCTTGTATGGATGTCAACCCCAACACATGATCATGTCATCGTTACCAATCAACTGCATTACAGTTAAAAAGGACTTTGACTACCACCCCCGATTTCTATATGCTACTTATGCTAACCAGCYTATACACATGGGAGTTAGCATTTAGCAGTCACTTCTGAGAGGCGGCTGATAGCCTGGCGGGCTGGATCGAATCCCTGAGCTGACAAGGTAAAAATCTGTTGTTCGGCCCCTGAGCAAGGCAGTTAACCCACTGTCCCCCGGGCGCTGAAGACGTAGATGTCGATTAAGGCAGCCCTCCACACCTCTCTGATCCAGAGGGGTTGGGTTAAAGGCGGAAGACACATTTCAGTTGAATACATTCAGTTGTACAACTGACTAGGTATCCCCTTTCCCTCTTCTTAACCTGAAAAGGGATAACTTCTACATGTTATGCAGCAAAAACAGACAAATATATTAAAATCGGACTTAAATACCAAATTGTGGGCCTGTTACAATACATAAATCATGACGGATTTGTTTGATCAGATTTGTTGAATGTGTTCAAATCTGGCTAATGGAACGTCTGCGTTCCATTGACTACTTTACCACATCTATGGTGCCAAAAAGGTTGTACCTGAACCAAAAGGGTTCTACCTGGAAGCAAAAAAGGTTCTTCAAAGTGTTCTTTGGAATCAGCCGAAAAACCCTGTTAGGTTCTAGATAGCATATTTTTTTCCCTAAAGTTTATGTGGGTATGGTGTCTTTATGGCAATGGTCTTGCACGGTATCAGTGAGGTTACAGTGATTTCAACTGAGTGGATTTGACACTGGCCAGTGGTRTGGTCACTATTATAGCAGCTAAGTTCTCTCRTCCCTCCTCCCCCCTCCTCCCTTTCACTTTCATTGTACCACAGCTCAAGAGAGCACAGACTCCCCCCTTTCAGGGGAGAGAGGGGGGGAGAGGAYAGGAGGGAAAATGGCTGCAATTTTTGGAGGGCACTTTTCAGTACTCATTTCAGGGGTAGGGATGGAGGACAGTGGAGGAGAGCCTGAGCTTGTGAGTGACTCATTCTASTACTACTACACAGGTTGATAATGGCCAGTTCCGCTTTGTGTGTATGGAAATACACTGTTCTACTGTATATGTGTCATATACTTACCGTTACGTTAACGTGTGTGGTGTATGACTGACTGCTATTTGTGTTCATAATAATGAACTATATAGATGGTTATTTTACATGAAGTAAACTTGCATTACCTGTTTAAGACAATTTTTGTGGTAGTTGAAGAAGTTAAAAAAGTTTTACTTAATTATACAAAGCAGTAAAATACAGTAAAAGTTAAATGTATTAAAATAATTGGTCTGATTATTTTGATATACTACTATATCAACKTTATTACTTTGGATTGTGMGGCAGTTAGATCACACATTTCAGCAAAAATAACTACACTCAMACTACTACACTTTTATACACTCTCCTACWAGWATACCACACTATACGGCAACTGTAATAATGCAGTACAGAAGACAGTGAGGCACTGTTGAAGTTAAGTAAATAACACACTTCATTTTTTACAACGTGTTTGGACTACAGGGGGATGTTCATGAAGTAATCTCTAGGCTGGAGGGGGATCAGTGGATAGAGGGACCCACCCACTGGCCGGAAAGGGTGAGCCCCTTCTCTCTGAGAACCTCTGCCCCCTGGGGACACACAAGTTCACTGAGCATAACATAGGGCCCTAAAAAAAAAAACGTTTTTATTTTTTGCCTGATTCTTTTATATATTTTTTTCCCAAATTCAGTTTCTCCATTTTGTTTTCCAGGTTTCTTTATTTCCATTTTTTTTCTTCTGTTTTTGCACTCAAAATAAAAACATTTAAACAGAAAAACAACAWAATTGGATAAGTCCACAACAATGCTTAAACCAAATCAGGAGACCACTTTTGAGGTCTGGGAAAAAAATTAAGAAACGTTAATTTTTGGCTAGACAGATCCTCGTTGAAGTCGCCCCAGACAATGATTGGTTCAGTGCCTTTACACTATGACAATGGAAGGTGTGTGTGTGTGTGTGTGTGTGTGTGTGTGTGTGTGTGTGTGGTTGTGTGTGTGTGTGGTGTGTGTGTGTGTGTGTGTGTGTACTGGTTTTAATGTGTTTGTGACTTCTTACCTATAGAAAAAAATCTTTGTGGCGCATCAAACAGACTGAGTTAGCAGGGCTATTAATGCACAGTGAGACCAAATGTTGCTATGGTAACCAGGGAAGTATCACCCAACAAAGTTGCATGACAGTGGGAAGTTAGCTTAAAGCTTGAGTAAGTAAAATGTGTGTCCACAAATGTCTACTATATGTAAATAGTTGGTTAGTGAATGCCATGATGTAGTTATTTTGTTAGATACTTCTCCCTATTAGCTAAGATCATGTTTTTTCAAAGCCATTTTAGCAGTCCCGAACAGATTCACAAATCATGGGAATTTGGCACGCTATGAAGATGTCTCCCTCTCAGGCAAGTGTTGCTAGGCAACCCCCTGCAGTTGTTTGGGCAGTCCTTTTTTTATTATTGTTCTCATTCACTTCTCTTCACTCCCCCTCTCTGGCGCTCGAGGGTGCCAGACTGTCCTTCATTACGCACACCCGTCACCATCATTACGCGCAGCTGGCGCAATATTGGACTCACCTGGACTCCATTACTTTGTTGATTACCCCCTCTATATCTGTCTGCTCCGCCGTTTGTTCCCTGTGTCATCATTGATGCCGTTATTTTTCCCCTGTCCAGACGATGTTCCTGTTCTGTTTTCATGACGATGTCCTGTTCTATTGTTTATTAAATTATCTCCCTGTACCTGCTTCTTGTCTCCAGTGTCGATCCTCACACTACCTCTTGATTGGTAGAAGCTATTCTTGTTCTGATTTCAGATTTGAAAAGCAGAGAAGTAGAGGAATATTTCATACACGCTAACTCTTTGTCTAAGTGGCAAAGTGGTCAAAGTAGCTGATTTGTGTCAAAAGTMACATTGTTTACAGTTAATAGAACAGAATGTTGGAAGTCATGATGTCACCATGGCCCTTTAGAATGCTGAGGGGGAAGGAGGACAAAAAGCTTAATAGTTAAAAAAATATATCAAATATATCAAAAAGTTGTATACAAGCACACTATTCCAGACTGATCTACACGTTTTAAAGTTTCAATTACATTTCTAGCTTAAACAGTGTAGGAGGAATAGCGTTACAAAGAAAAATAAGAAGTATGACGAAGATTTAGAATGGGACGTTTGCTTCCCAAGTCCCATTAATAAACAGAATGGTATTTTAACAGGAGACCAAGGCCAAATGGTTCTTCAAAAGCCTGCAAAGTTCTCCAGATAGCCTAACAGCATCCCCATTGTGACAGGGTAGATGGTTGTCGAATAAGAGACCTAAGGCTGGAACCATGCTGATGGCAGTTTAAGATAATCATTCGATTTTTAAAGCCTCTACATCAGGGCTGCCCAATTCTGGTCCTGGGGGGCCAAAACACTTTTGTTTCTACCTGGCAGTTAATTGCACTCAACAGGTGTCCCAGGTCTGAATTAGTCCCTGATTGGGAGAGGATGAAAACCAGAAGTGTTTCGGCCCTCCAGGACCGGAATTGGGCAGCCCTGCTCCACATCAAGGTGAATCTAATATAATAGAGTTCTCTATTGCCTCTAGCCTGTGTACCAGTCTTTGTGTTAACATTCCTCTCCTTGTACTCCATGTCATATGCCCATACAGGGTTAAACACAAAACAGGCCTCGATTTCAGGCTATATTGCCTATAGTTCTCGTTGAATCGAATAGTGTCCACATTCCATGATATGACAAACAATATGATAAGATAAAACACGATAATTTAAATCAATCAATTGACCGGAGGAACATATAAAAGCTTTATGCATCGCTGTTTTAATCGATACAATATGTACATCCATTTTTCTTTCACAATGCAGGAAATCTTTCTTTACAGCTTTACATTGATCAGTAAAAACAAAGAAAGTGTAAATCAGGAGTAATAATACAGCAGTCCAKAGAAAGGAACATCGTCAGCAGGTGGAACAGAAAGGATAATAGACAGACCCCATAGTCCGTATTCACTAAGCGTCTCAGAGTAGGAGTCTTGATCTAGGATAATGTCCTCCCCCCGGTCCATATATTGTTATTCATTATGATCTAAAAGGTCCAACTAATCCTATATCAGCACGCCTACTCCCAGACGCTTTTTGAATACGAGCCTAGAAAAGTAGAAGCAGGTGGTCACTGCAGTCACACTGTATTCAGGTGAGGTCGGTGCCCGGTCGAGACTCAGCTGGCCACGCCTGAACTACATTCAAAACAGGAGATAATCCTTTTCACCTCTCGCTAAGGCCTTGAACCCATTGATCCCATCTCTCCACTTTACCCACGGGTTCCGCTAGCCCCTTCTCGTTGACTCTTCAGTCTCAGACCCTCAACTGTCTGTGCAAACTCACCCTGACCCATCTCCTCTGTAATAACCCTCTCTTTCCCCCCTCACTCTTCAACTCATTTGCCCAAGCCTCCCTTCTCCCCAGTGGCCTAATATATGCACCAAGGCATCATTATACAAGGTCCCCTCAACCCCCTTTACCATAGCCTCAGCCTTGCCATACACTCACTCACTCCCACCCTCCTCTCCCTACCCCTCTCCCTTTGGGATGGCCCAGCCAGCTGACCTGACCTGCCTGCCTCCTCACTCCCTCAGTGTGGCTGCATATCATTCCCCTGCAGTGCTTTGTGTGGGTTGGTATCCTAGCAACAGACGGCCATGACATCTAGGGATCCTAAAGCAGAGAAAATCTATTGCTGCTGCAACACTGCTAGCGGTAGCTAACACACTCGCTGCATCTGAAATGCACCCTATTCCCTATTTAGTGCACTACTTTTGACCAGAGGCCTACGGGCCCTTGGCAAAAGTAGTGCTCCACATAGGGAATAAAGTGGGAAAATATGTGGATGCAACCACTGACTATGCTGTAGTGTTGGGTTCTCTCCAGCCACTAACAGGCTACTCCACCTCCAGCAGAGCAGCACAACAGTAGACTTTTCTCTCTGTGACTACTGACTTAGAACCACACTGCACCAACGGTCCTGGGAAAGATGGCAGTGGTCTCTGAAAGCAGTTCAAAATGAACCAACAGTCTCTGGCTTTCTGAGATTAGTGAGAGAATAGAGTTGAAGAGATCATCTATATAAATTCATCTCAGCTTTAGTCAGATTTTGTGTGATTCTGCAAACTTTGTAAAATATGTTATATTAAGGTATTTCCATAGTTTTTCACTTACAAAAGGATCATGTAATATCCTCTGTGGATACTATTTASAGTAAAATACACTTTACAACTTTATTAAATCATTGATAATAAAATGAATCTCTTTCAAGGAAATCATACAAGCTTTTTTTCACGTCGTGAACCTGTAAGGTTTTTGCCTGCGGTTAAAACCGTGATGTAGGCTAGTGGATTTTTTTATTTTCAGTAGTATTGACGAATCACTGTAGTTGCAATGCAGTAAATTGAGTTTCCATGATACTCCTGACAACTAGAGAATCAGAAACAAGATCTCAGACGGGCTCAGATGAACAATAGAGAACAGAGACCACTTTCAGAAACCCTGCAATCTTTCTCTTGTCTGCTGGGAGGGACTGTCCTTTTCTCCTGTAAAACTGTCTGTACAAACTATGCAAGTGGTACACCAGTAGAATTAATCTTCAAGTWAAAAAAACACAACGTTTTTTATGGGACACCTCATAAAGAAAAATACTAAAATTATCATTGTACAATCACACCTCATATTCAGGCCTCTACATTTCAGTGGTGATGTGTTGCCATGCCAACAGTGATAGCGTTACAGTGCCCGACTCACCAGTATGGGATATAACATCAATGAAGCATTTTGAGTTAATAAAATCCTTTATACGATTGTGTCTCGTTATCTCATWGTTTTTTTTTTTATTGCTTAATTAGATGGCACGTGGGCAGGATTTCCAAAATGATACTGATAAATACACGGTTTTGTTGACACTTGTTGAACACAAAATAGCAGTTTGACGAAAGAATGCAACAAGACTTTCACCTTTGGCAAATTTCAACTTTCAAAAGAATTGCCACAGGTCATAGCTATACATTTCTTTATATGATGTTGTCTTGTATATATGCTTATGACACATACGGTATATGAGCAAAAGCGATATATATTGGGTAGGAGGAGAAAAAATCCATACTGGTCATAAAAAAAAATCGCGAAAAAAAGACAATTGTGCTACAAGTGCTTCTGCGTTCATGGCACCTGTGGCCACAGTGGAGAATTCGTCGTCCTGTTAGCCACAGCAGAGTGATAGGTTCACCAGAGGAGTAGAGAGAAGGAGAGTCCATTTTGTGGAGTGCTGTAGACCCCCCCCACCCTTTCCGGGTAAACTGCCATAGTGGCGTGTTTCTCCCTCACCCCTCCCCCTCCTCGTTTGGTGGAACAGTCCAAAGACAGCCATCTTCTCAGACAGAAAGTTCCAAAGTCCATTATTTTAGCATTGATGAAATCAACAAAAATTATAGATATACACTAAATCAAAACAACAGTAAAAGATATAGCTATGTACACAGTCACTCTAAAACGTAAAAATGTAGTTCTTAGCGTTAGGGAGAACCATTTGCAGATTTTTCGCATTTTTGTCTCAATTTCTTCTCTCTTAAAGAAGTAAAAAAAGACAAAATAAAAATAAAAATCTCCCACCAAAGACCCTTAGTAACGGTACCCATATACATTCATGCCTGCTATTAACTCCCAAGGCCTTTGACATCTGCACTCACCAATGGAGGAACACCTATACTCACAGGAATACTACTTGTGCGGTTTTGGTATCTTTACTTCTGCAATTGTGCGTGTTCAACTTGACATCTGGAGGACAGGATGAGGGATTTTTGTCACATACCATTTTTTCCAGGTCAAATAGGCTACGAATTAAGACTTTTATGAGACTGCATGGTTTCCTCACCGCAATCTACCGGCTACCTTCTGTAGATATCTTGACGTCTACGTTCAGTAAGGTGATCGGACCATCGTTTTTGGATTGGAAAGCACTTGATAAAAGGTGCTCTCCAATAAAATAGGCTTTTAGTTATGATGCAGCATGCATGAATTAAACTATCTATTGCAGATAAAAATACATTAACATTCTCCTGTTGTCCCAAGTCAACACAAACAATATTTCCCCCTTTTCTCAGAATCAAAAGGGGAAAAAATGTACATGATTTTTTGGGGGATTGTACATCAGCAGAGCTTCAGTGGAATGGAATAGTATTATTAAGTTACATAATCACACTCTAGTGGTGGTTGCATACAGTTTTTCTTCTACATTCTAATACTGTGTATGCTTTGCCGGTATCACAAGGTACTAAGACCAGACCAAACAGGGCACAGCATAGCATTCACCATATAAACAGAGTTGAAAATAACGGAGTACAGGAAAATGCATTATAGTGACATCAGTGTAGTTTGTCTGTTCCTCTCTAACAAATGAATCACTTGCTATCTATAGTTTTCTGTGGTGGTTTCTGAATGTCAGCATGTAATTATTACAGTATATAAGGCCTTTGCGTAGGCTTGGTATAATATTCCGTTATTTATCCAGAACACAAATAGCAGCCTAGGCTATGCATCTCCCACAATGCCTAGTGAGAGGGATATTGTTATTGAGACGGCGACAGCAGCGGTCATGGTTCACTTTGACAAGACTTAACATTTGTCCACTTATTACACTACGTAGTTTACACTTTGTGGTGTACATTTAGTAGTGTACACTCACTAGGTGCACTCTTATAGCCTCCCCATTTAACATCTGCCTCTGGCTTCTACATTCTAGTGAATCCATGTCAAACTTCTTCACCCAGGTCTGTTTGGAATTTTTCAGACGGAGGAGGGGAGGATCGATAAAGATATGAATCATATGTGCATCCCAAATGGCACCCTTTTCTCTCTGTTGCCCCATGGGCCCTAGTCCACAAAAGTGCAGTATGTAAGGAATCGTGTCAGTTGGGAAGCACTCAAACTGTGGCAATTTGCAGAAAGAGAAAGACATTTTGAACTTTAATACTGACTTGTTCATTTTAAGTGCCCTCCACATCTCAATTCAGATGGTTGAACAAGGGAGAGTGGGTGTCAGAACAGCGAGAAGTTCTCTGAAAATACAGTAGACAGCCAGTTGTTTGACCCGACATCTGATATATCAACATGAGGTACTTCCCAAGCGCTATGGGGGCTTGGTCAAAAATAGTGGTGCACTGTAAAGGGAATAGGGTGCTTTTTGGAATGCAGCCCATGATCTTACACACTCACTAATATTTTGACATTTGTCCAAAAGAAACAAGGACAAAACTATGCCACTTTCCACATCACCATAGGCTTCTCGCTACATTATATCCCCACTCCCTTGATAAAAACACAGAGAATCAACTGATAATATCAATGTAATAAAACATATAAACAATTATTTTTTCCACTGCTTGCCATGTGGTAGAATGTATCTAAGTTATTTTCAAGACACATTGCATGCAAAATAAAATAAAAAATTCTCAAGCAAAGAAACACTATTTTGTTTAAATGTTCAGCTAAAAAAAGAAGCTTATTTTCTGTATTTTTTTGTGTTAATTTTCTTTTTCTATTATTTTTCCAGGGCAGGCACTGTACGTATATACGCACACACCAGGAACAGAGGCATGCCACACTGGCATTGCTTTTGCATTCTACGGTTGGCAGGCTTGATGTCATCGAMGCAGTGCTGTGGTGAGTGGATATAATGCACCTCTTCGCCCAACCCCACCCCACCTCCACAGACACTCAACACACACACCCATGCATCCTCCTCCATAGCTGCACCACACTGCTTTGATGACTTCACAATAGGGGAGTTTGGGGGGAGGGGGGGGGGGGTTACAAGTTTAAATAGAATAAAAGCAGTGCAGCAAGACTGTGGGCTCATGCAAAGATGGTGGGGTGTGGTTATAGGCTAGGTGGGTCGGCCCAGGGTTGGCAGTCAGATTTAATGTATGGGGGTCAGAAGTCGGAAAGGGGGAGTGGGGGGGGTAGAAGTCAAGCGAAGGGAGGGGGAGAAGTGCTAAGGCTATGGGAAGGGGGGTCAGAAGTCAAGGCTAGGGGAGTGGCAGGTAGAAGTCAAAGGCTAGGGTGAGTGGGCGGGGTAGGGTTGCCAAGGCTAGGAGCTGGGTCAGAAGTCAGGCTAGGGGGAGTGGGGGGGTCAGAAGTCAAGTAGGGGTGGGGGGGGAGTGGGGGGGGCAGAAGTCCAAGGCTAGGGGGAGTGGCCCCCGCGCGCATCTCCCCTCTGCAGCGCTTAGACTGTCTAGCCCCGCCCCACCCCCTTTCCGACTTGGGCTGAGGCCCCGCATACAAAATCTGACTGCAACCTGGGCCAGACCCCACCCTAGCCTATAACCCCACACCCGCCCAATGCGTGAAGAAATGAGGCCACTCCAGTCCTTCTCCACTGAGGGCGTTATGCGAGCGGTTTTGAGGGTAAACGGGGAGTGGGGTGAACCTCAAAGCCGTATTGTAAGCGAGAACAGGGTGGGGGCACGAGAAAATGGGGGGGGGAGGAAGTGGCCGCGGCATGGAGGGGGAGTCAGGGGGGGGGCAGAAGTCAAGGCTAGGGGGATCAGCGCAATATCTTTTTGGTCTATATGTTTTTTATGACTTTTTTTCTTCACATTTAATTTCTTTATCTTTGTACAAGTATGACACAAGTTCTTGGGCTCATAGAAGTTGTATTTCTCCCTCTGCTGGTTCTGTCTGTGATAGGAGGATGGAGATGAGAGTGGTTATCGTTATGACGGGGAGAGAGGGGGTTGTCTTTTGGGTTTGTCAGCTACATACTGTATAGTTTTCCAACTGTGTACACATTAACACATACACAGAAGGATATAAATATACCTGTAAATTGGATATAGTATTGTATTTAAATTCAAATGGATAAATTTGTGCTCAGATGCATTTTGTTAGGTCGACTACATGTACTTTAAGTCCGCAAATATTGCAAATAATGTATTAGGCCTACCCAAGTAGTTTTCTCCAATAACCTGGATTGAATATATACTAGATTGCGATTACTTTGTAATTGTAGCTGTATCCATAAAACGTGCATACTACTGTGTAGCAATGCTTCCATCAAACGTGTGTGATTAGAAAAATCTGGAATTTCTCCTTAATCAAATTCCAAACTTATTAAAAAAAAATGAATTTATCTTGATTCAATTAGTAAACAATTGATAAGTACGCATATGAATCAATAACACTGAAAGTTGAATTAAATTAAATCATTTACTCATTAGAAAAACCCATGATTAAATTAGTCATATGTTCAATATTGACAATTAAATATTCACCCTGCATGGGTATCCCTAGCCTGAACTACCCTCTTGTTTTCCCAACCAATTAGAGACAATCTCCATAGTTCCCATGCAGGTAGAATGGAATCATAGAATTAGGAACCATTGTCATTCTATAGAATCCATTCTGATACTGTGTTGAATGAGGGGAAAAGAACAGGACCAAAGATGGAGGAGATAGAGGGAGGAGGAGATAGAGGGAGGGGGAGATAGAGGGAGGAGGAGATAGAGGGAGGGGGAGATAGAGGGAGAGGAGATAGAGGGGGAGGAGATGAGAGGGAGGAGGAAATAGAGGGACCGGAGGAGATAGAGAGGAGAGGGTAGAGGAGGGGAGATAGAGGGAGGAGAGATAGAGGGAGGAGGAGATAGGGGGAGATAGAGGGAGGGGGAGAATAGAGGGAGGAGAGATAGAGGGAGGGGAAGATAGAGGGAGGGGAGATAGAGGGAGAGGAGAATAGAGGGAGGGGAGATAGAGGGAGGGGAGATAGAGGGAGGAGGAGATAGAGGAGGAGGAGATAGAGGGAGGGAGATAGAAGGGAGGGGAGATAGAGGGAGGGGAATAGAGGAGGAGAGATAGAAGGGAGGGGAGATAGGGGAGGAGGAGATAGAGGGAGGGGAGATAGAGGAGGGGGAGATAGAGGGAGGGGATAGAGGGAGGGAGATAGAGGGAGGGAGGAGATAGAGGGAGGGGAGATAGAGGGAGGGGAGATAGAGGGAGGAGGAGATAGAGGGAGAGAGATAGAGGGAGGAGGAGATAGAGGGAGGGAGATAGAGGCGGAGGAGATAGAGGGAGGGGAATAGAGGAGGAGGAGATAGGGGAGGGGAGAGTGAGGGAGGAGGAGATAGAGGAGGGGAGATAGAGGAGGGGGAGAGATAGAGGAGGGGAGATAGAGGAGGAGGAGATAGAGGAGGGGGAGATAGAGGGAGGAGGAGATAGAGGGAGCGAGGAGCTAGAGGGAGGGGAGATAGAGGGAGGGGGAGATATGGGGAGGAGGAGATAGAGGAGGGGATTGGGAGGGAGATAGATGGGAGGGAGGATAGAGGGAGGAGATAGAGGGAGGAGGGAGATAAGGAGGGAGGGATAGAGGAGGAGGGAGATAGAGGGAGAGGACGATGAGTACGAGGGATTGGGGAGAAAGAGGAGGGAGCATAGAGGAAGGAGGAGATTAAGAGGAGGGAGAGATAGAGGGAGGGGAAGAGAGGGAGGGATGATAGAGGGAGCGAGAGATAGAGGGGAAAGGGGAAGATACGAGGGAGGGGGGAGATATGTCGGAAGGGAGTGATCATCAAGAAGCAGGGAGGGAGGATGGGATGGGAAACTGCACTGTGTGGTTTGAAGTAGTACAATATATGACCGGGGAAGTAGGAGATACAGCCTGTGTGTGTGCTTTGTTGTCGCTGCCACGCCGAACTGCGAGACAGTACATGGTCCTGCACGACTTGCACAGTCAATGGTCTGTCACCCGATCTGCACAGTTATGTCCTGCCACCCGACTGGGCATCAGGTACAGGTGTCCTGCCCCGATCTGCAACAGTACGGTGTCCTGCAGCCAGAGCCACGGCCTGTTCACCCTGCTACCATCTAGAAGGCAGAGACAGTACAGGTGCATCAAAGCTGGGATAAGGAGAGACTGAGGAACAGCTTCTATCTCCAGGCCATCAGACTGTTAAATAGTCACCAGTAGCCGGCCTCTGCCCAGTTCCCTGCCCTGAACTTTAGTCATTGTTACTAGCCGGCTACCAGCTGGTACTCTACCCTMCAACTTAGAGACTGCTGCCCTATATACATACCCCCTTCATATGTATATCCTGTATTCTCGTCATCCTATATAACTACTGCTGTACACACCTTTTCTATTCATATACTGTCTATACACACCATCATATACATATATATTTATATTCCAGACTCTGACAATGCTCATCCTGATGTTTCTTAATTCCTTTATTTTTATTTTGGGYAATMTGTGTGTATTGTTTTGTATTGTTAGATATTACTGCACTGTTGCAACTAGAAACACAAGCATTTCGTTGCACCTGTGTTAACATCCGTCAAATATGGGTCAGCAACCAATAACATTTGATTTGATTTGTTCCTCTTGTCTCTCCACAGGGCTGCTGGTATATGGGCTGTGCTGAAGTGGCTGGACAAATGCCATCCTACTTAGTCTTTCTGTCTAGGTCTTTTCGGYCACACACGTTGTTGTGACAATGGAGAGGGCTTAGTTGGGCTAATGAGAGACAGGGTGCGTTTGAGATAGAAATGCCACGTATTGAGCAGGAGGGGGTAGATGTTGGAGGGGCTGGTAGAGGTAATGAATACGGTGAGGAACAATCACATGGTATCAAAAGCAAAGGGAACACTCAGTTGATGTCATTTGAAAAGGCATGGGATGGTGATATATGTTAGGGATTTTTTTTACAACAGGACAGGGTAAAAAAATTAAATAAATGTACTCGGGGGGGGGCACTATATTCAAAATGTACAAAATAAATACAAATAAACTAAAACCGATWAAAAGTTAGTGACTTAAGATGAATGAATAGAAACAGTAGTAGTAAGAAGAAGTAACTCTAATAATACAAAATAAAGAAAGTTGTCAGAGGAGAAGGACTTGGTCGAGGATCGTTGGGCGAGGGGCTCTGCCTCGAGGTGGTATCGTTGCTCTCTCCCTCTCTCTCTCTCCATCCCTCTCTCCCCCTCTCTCATCCCTCACTCCTCACGGAGCTGCAGACGGTAGCGTTGGTAACGGATCTGGAAGAAGAGCCTCTCTTGCGGCGAGCGGCTCATTCCGGGCAGCATGTAATCCTCGCTACCGCCGGTCCGCCGGAAGCCCAGCGACTCATACAGCTTGTGGGCGGCCATCTTGACGGCGGTGGTTCCCAGGACGACGGCGGCGTAGTTGTTATGCATGGCGAACTCTAGCACGCGGCGCCCCAGCAACTTGGCAATGCCCTTGCCGCGGAAGCGCGAGTCCACCGACATGCGGCGTAGTTCCACCGTGTTGTCGTCCTCCCGGCCCTGCGCCGCCACGATGCCGACCACCTGACCTTCCAGCACTGCCACCCAGAAACATGAGCCTGGAGGACCAGAGAGTCAAGTTAGACACACATACACACACACACACACTACTCTCTCTCTTTCTCAAACACACACACACACACACACACACACCACTTTCTCACACACACACCAAACAACAACACAAATCTGACAGCATATACTTTACATGTAACCCTCCCCCCAAATATCATCTGACCTGATGTGAAGGGGCTGAAGTGTCAGCCGGACCTACAGTAGGACTTTCCATGGCTGTCTTTATCTGACCTCTGGTTGGCTCAGTGTGACTCAGTGAAGGACTGAAGCAATAAGGGAAGGGAAGAGTCTACAAGAAGGCTACCCTAAAGCCCCTACACTATTTGCCCTAAAGCCCCTACACTATTTGCCCTAAAGCCCCTACACTATTTGCCCTAAAGCCCTTACACTATTTGCCCTAACCTTACACTAATCTTTGCTAATAGGCCCCTACATATTTGCCCTAAAGCCCTAACTTTTGCCCTAAAAGCCCTACACTATTTGCCCTAAAGCCCCTAACAACTTATATTGCCCTAAAGCCCTACACTATTGCCCTAAACGCCCCTACACTATTTGCCTAAAGCCCCTACACTATTTGCCCTAAAGCCCCTACACTATTTGCCCTAAGCCTTACACTATTTGCCCTAAAAGCCCTTACACTATTTGCCCTAAAGCCCTTACACTATTTGCGCTAAAGCCCTTACACTATTTGCCCTAAAGCCCTACACTATTTGTTTTTTTTTATGTCATTTGCCCTAAAGCCTTACACTATTTGCCCTAAAGCCCCTACACCTATTTGCCCTAAGCCCCTACACTATTTGCTAAACCTCTACACTATTGCCCTAAAGCCACTACCTATTTGTATTTGCCCTAACAGCCCTACCACTATTGCCCTAAAGCCTAACACTATTTGCCCTAAAGCACTATTTGCCTAAAGCCCTACACTATTTGCCTAAAGCCCTAACACCTATTTTGCCCTAAAGCCCCTAACACTATGTTGCCCTAAAGCCCCTACACTATTTTGCCCTAAAGCCCCCTACACTATTTGCCCAAAGTACACAGCCCCTACACTATTTGCCCTAAAGCCCCCTACACTATTTGCCTAAGCCCTAACACTATTTGCCCTAAGCCCCTACACTATGTTGCCCTAAAGCGCTTACACGTATTGCCCTAAGCCCCTAACTATTTGCCCCTATTTTGATTTTTAGCCCTAAAGCCCTACACTATTTGCCCTAAGACCCCTACACTATGAACCCCTCTTTTCCCTACGCCTCACTATCCAAAGCCCCTACACTATTTGCCTAGAAGCCCCTACACTATTTGCCCTACAGCCCTAATTTTATGCCTACCTACACTATTTGCCCGCCTAACATATTGCCCTAAGCTACACTATTTCTTGGGCGGGTCACTTAGGTCCCTAAAGCCCCTACACTATTTGCCCTAGAAGCCCCTACACTTTGCCCTAAAGCCCTTATACCCTATTTGCCCTAAAGCCCTTTACACTATTGCCCTAGCCCTTACTAACTTTTGCCTAATAAGCCCTTACACTATTTGCCTAAGCCCTACACTACTTGCCCTAAAGCCTCTACACTATTTGCCCTAAACGCCCCTATCACTATTTCCCTAAGCCCTACACTATTTGCCCTAAAGCCCCTACACTATTTGCCCCTAAAAGCCCTACACTATTTGCCCTAAGCCCTACACTATTTGCCCTAAAGCCCCTACCTATTTGCCCTAAAGCCTTACACTATTTGCCTAAAGCCATTACACTATTTGCCCTAAAGCCCTACACTATTTGCCCTAAAGCCCCCTACACTATTTGCCCTAAAAGCCCCTACACTATTTGCCCTAAAGCCCCCTACAACTATTTGCCCTAAAGCCCCTACACTATTTGCCCTAAAGCCCTACACTATTTTGCCCTAAAGCCCTTACACTATTTGCCCTAAAGCCCCTCCACTATTTGCCCTAAAGCCTTACCCTATTTTGCCCTAAAGCCCCCTACACTATTTGCCCTAAAGCCCTACACTATTTGCCCTAAACTGATCCCTACACTATTGCCCTAAAGCCCCTACATATTTGCCCTAAAGCCCTACACTATTTGCCCTAAAGCCCCTACACTATTTGCCCTAAAGCCCTACACTAATTTAGTCCCCTAAAGCCCTTACACTATTTGCCTAAAGCCCCTACACTATTGCCCTAAAGCCCCTACACTATTTGCCCTAAAGCCCTACACTATTTCCCTAAAGCCCCTACACTATTTGCCCTAAAGCCCCTACACTATTTGCCCTAAAGCCTTACACTATTTGCCCTAAAGCCCCCTCACTATTTGCCCTAAAGCCCCCTACACTATTTGCCCTAAAGCCCCCTACACTATTTGCCCTAAAGCCCCCTACACTATTTTGCCCTAAAGCCCCTACACTATTTGCCCCCTAAAGCCCCCTACACTATTTGCCCTAAAGCCCCCTACACTATTTGCCCTAAAGCCCCATACAAATCAAATGTATTTATTAAGCCCATTTTACATCAGCAGATGTCACAAAGTGATTATACAGAAACCCAGTCTTAAAACCCCAAACAGCAAGCAATGCAGATGTTGAAGCACACTATTTGTCTTAACCCCAAGAGCTCATTTAAGGCCAGCTAACACCAGCATGTATTTATACATCACACCCCTCAGAGCCTCTAGCTGAGTGGATAAAATAGTTTTTTGAATGACAGAAGGAGTGGGACGATTTTTGTTATGTTTTTTTATTAGCATGAGTGGATGAATAACTTTTTTCCCTTATCCGTAATGGAATTGACTTTAAAACAAATGTTTTATTCACCCCTGTCCAGTTGGTGGCAGCAATACAGCATTAGATGTGGTACGTCATAAAACCTTGAAGAAGAAGAAGATCAAACGGACAGTGGAATCCCATCCCCCCAACTATGGTCAGAACAACCTATCATTAAAGCCACAATCTGCAATATTTCCTTCTGTTTAATCAATGGTCATTTCAATGGATTATGCCTACAAGGTGGCAGCCAGGGCTGTTGAAATGGCACATTGTGGCTTTAACCCGGCCCTGCTGCTCATGTGTATCGGGATATCACACTAATTACAGACTGGTGTTAATTGTTCAGATTACAGAGCAATTAGAGGTTGCTATACAATGGCTTCTGTCAATTAACATAACCGTGTGAGTCAGTTAAAACAGTGAACATGAGGATTCACTCTTTGAAAAAGGGTTCTTTGGCTGTCCCCTCCAACAACAAAAAAACATTTTGGTTCCATGCATAACCCATGTAGAACCCCCTGTGGAATCTCGGTCCTGGGGCCCCTCCATAGGTGCATGTTTTGGTTTTTGCCCTAGCACTACACAGCTGATTCAAATAATCAAATCTTGATGATGAGTTGGTTATTTGAATCAGCTGTGTAGTGCTGGGGGGGGGGGGCAGTACTGAGTTTGGGAAACCCTCTGTTAGACCATTAAGTGATCGGATAGCTGCTTTGAGGATATTATCATAGCACTGTTTCATTAACATTTTCGTCATTTAGCAGACACTCTTATCCTAAGCTACTTACAGACAGCGCATTCAGACAGCGCAAGTTGGGAAAAGCGACCACATATCACAGTCATAGAAAGTAGAATCCTTCTTCGAAGGAGCCACTATCAGCAGAACCAGTGCCAGGAAGAAACAGACAGCTGCAGATGTGTGAAGGAAAGTGGGGTTGAATGGAGTGTGGCCCTGGCACACACGATATAGAACTACATAAGAGTGTGTTCTGTTGGTAAGACGTGCCAAAGAAAGTATGTCCAAAATCCTCAAAATCCACTAACTGGATGGATCTACTAAAAGGAGGAGGGATGCTACACACGAGACACTGGTCACATAGTGGTGGCTGGCGTTTCCATTAGCGAAAACATTTATTTCAATGGACTGAATGAAGTGTATCAGAGGGAGAAAGAGAATGAGGGAGGTAGAGAGAGAGAGAGGAAGGGAAGGAGTTAGAGAGTGAGGGAGGTAGACAGACAGAGAGAGGTAGAACCAGACAGAGAAAGGAGGTAAAAGGGATGAAGATGTGGGAAAAAGAAGAGGAGGGAGGAGAGAGAGAGGTGAAGGAGGTAGAGAGAGAGGGAGGAAGATAGAGAATGAGGGAGGTAGAGAGAGAGGGAGGGAGTTAGAGAGAGACGGAGTAGACAGAGAGAAGGGGGAGGTTGAGAGGTAAAGAGAGTGGGAAGAGAGAGAGTGAGGGAGGTAGACAGACAGAGAGAGAGAGGGAGGTAGAGAGAGAAGGGAGGTAGAGAATGAGGGAGCGAGAGAGAGAGGGAGGGAGTTAGAGAGAGACGTAGTAGACAGAGAGAGAGGGGGAGGTTGAGAGGTAAAGAGAGAGAGAATGAAAGGGAAAGCAGACGGAGGTTGGTGCTAACTGCTTAGTAGCATTATTTGCTCTTGAGATGCTCATAATTAGAAAGTACAATCGTAGACTGAGCTGTCACTTAGGGTTTGAGCGAATAGAAACTCAGGAAGATCCAGACATACACGCACAGATAAGTACAGCCACTCAAACAGAGACGCGCGTCAACAGAAATCTTCATCCACTATAAAATGTCGGTGAAAACTTCATAGTTTTGGCAAGGAGTTCGTCCAGACCATGTAGCCTGATAAGAAACAGCTCCCAGGCCTTGGTCATAATATAAGAGCAGTTGTATACTGCATTTACATTTTTGATGCTCCATAACTTTTGTATTGTTAAACATAACGTATTGTTTAGCAAGTCCAGGCCTGCCGGTGTTTTACCTGGGCAGAGAATCATGTTTGTCAGCATGTCAGGTATGAGTTGTGTCATTGGGAGGACAAAAATGCCATGTCTGGACTGCTGTCTCTGTCTGCCTGTCTCTGTTGTGTGAGAGTAGTACAGTACGCTGTCTGTCTGTCTGTCTGTCTGTCTGTCTGTCTGTCTGTCTGTCTGTCTGTCTGTCTGTCTTGTCTGTCTGTTCTGTCTGTCTGTCTGTCTGTCTGTCTGTCTGTCTGTCTGTCTGTCTGTCTGTCTGTCTGTCTGTCTGTTCTGGGAATGGGAGAGTAGTACAGTACTGTACTGTGTCTGTGTTGTAGCTATACAGTATCTACAGTATCTAGGGATCAATACAGTACCATGTTGGAGATGTACAGAGAATGCTGGACAGGTTTTCTGTGTGGTTGTGGATGACTGGCTTACTATACTCTCATCCTTAGTTTATCTGATTTGCAAATCCCTCCAACATGTGTGGTAGCCTATTTATATTAGATACAACAGGAAACAGGGCTGAAAATATATTTAGTCAGCTGTATTATGACATGTCCTTGTAGTCCAGTTCAGAACATGTATTTATATCAAATCCCATCTGGCAGAGAATTTCACTTTTTCCGTGACTGACATGACTGACTGACTGGAGAATATAAAACCTGTGTGTCTTTCTGCAGATGGTCACTGACACCCACCACACACACACACACACACACACACACCACACACACCACACACAACACACACACACACCACACACACACACACACACACACCCACACACACACACACACACACACACGTCACAGAGCAAGTGATGAAATTATGCTAATTCACTGCTTGGACAATGTTATGAGGGATTAAGGCCCCTGTGGGGTTCAGTGGATTAATGACTGGATAAAACAACTGTCAGATTGTATTACAGCCGGTCGCCGCGCGGTTAACAAGTGTGCCTGTCCCAGACATGGCATGACATGTGGGCATCACGGAGAGGTAGCTGCCCACAGCTGGGGAGGGTATTAGAAGGCAGCTAGATCTGCAAGCAGAGTGAATAGTTGGCTGGGATATTTTCCCATTTGACCTTTGACCTTGGTCTCATTGTGTGTGCAGAGTTCAGAGTGAGTCAGACAATGACTTTTTGGATACAATGACTTTTTGGATTCTAGTCAACCAGTGTTGACTCTCCCTGTCTGTAGTCACAATGCGGAGAATGTTAGCTGGCTCCACTTTGGAAGGGTCAGATTCATTCAAATTACGGTGTTATGTGTCAGCGTTTTTAGGGTTGGGGTCAATTCCATTTCAGTTCCAGTCAATTCAGGAAGTATACTGAAATTGCAATCTCTTTTGGTTTTTGGTTTACTTTCTGAATTGACTGGAATTGAAATGGAATTTGACCCCAACCCTGGTCTTCAGTTGTCACTAACTAGTGCTTTATCTCAGAGAGAGAGATGAGAGTAGAGATGTTAGGTACTGGGAAGAAGGGGAGGGGGGTATTAGAGGAAAGGGAGGAAGGGGGGGCGGTAGGGGGGGATACTAAGAGGAAGGGGCGGTAGGAGGGGGGATACTAAGAGGAAGGGGGCGGTAGGGGGTGGATACTAAGAGGAAGGGGGCGGTAGGAGGGTGGATACTAAGAGGAAGGGGCGGTAGAAGGGGGATACTAAGAGGAAGGGGCGAGGAGGGGATACTAAGAGGAAGGGGGCGGTAGGAGGGTGGATACTAAGAGGAAGGGGGCGGTAGGAGGGTGGTACTAGAGGAAGAGGCGGTAGAGGGTGATACTAAGAGGAAGGAGGCGGTAGGAGGGTGGATACAAGAGGAAGGGGGCGGTAGGAGGGTGGATACTAAGAGGAAGGAGGCGGTAGGAGGGGGGATACTAAGGGAAGGGGCGGTAGGAGGGGGGATACCAAGAGGAAGGGCGGTAGGAGGGGGGATACTAAGAGGAAGGGGCGGTAGGAGGGGGATACTAAGAGGAAGGGGGGGGGGGTCGGAGGGGGGGTACTAAAGGAGGAGGGGGGGTAGAGGGGATACTAAGAGGAAGGAGGGCGGTAGGAGGGGGGGATACTAAGACGAAGGAGGCGGTAGGAGGGGGGATATAGAGGAGGAGGCAGTAGGAGGGGGATACTAAGAGGAAGGGGGCGTAGGGGAGGGGATACTAAGAGGAAGGCGGTAGGAGGGTGGATACTAAGAAGAAGGGGCGGTAGGAGGGGGGTACTAAGAGGAAGGGGGGCGGTAGGAGGGGGGATACTAAGAGGAAGGAGGCGGTAGGAGGGGGATACTAAGAGGAAGAGGCAGTAGGAGGGGGATACTAAGAGGAAGGGGCGGTTAGGAGGGGGGTACTAAGAGAAGGGGCGGTAGGAGGGGGATACTAAGAGGAAGGGGGGCGGTAGGAGGGTGGATACTAAGAGGAAGGAGGCGGTAGGAGGGTGGAACTAAGAGGAAGGGCGGTAGGAGGGGGGATACTAAGAGGAAGGGGCGGTAGGAGGGTGGATACTGAAGGGAAGGGGGCGGTAGAGGGTGGATACTAAGAGGAAGGGGGCGGTAGGAGGGTGGATACTAAGAGGAAGGGGCGGGTAGGAGGGGGGATACTAAGAGGAAGGGGGCGGTAGGAGGGGGATACTAAGAGGAGGGGGCGGTAGGAGGGTGGATACTAAGAGGAAGGGGCGTAGTTAGGAGGGTGGATACTAGAGGAAGGGGGCGGTAGGAGGGTGGATACTAAGAGGAAGGGGGCGGTAGGAGGGTGGATACTAAGAGGAAGGGGGCGGTAGTAGGAGGGGGATACTAAGAGGAAGGGGGCGGTAGGAGGGTGGATACTAAGAGGAAGGGGGCGGTAGGAGGGTGGATACTAAGAGGAAGGAGGCAGTAGGAGGGGGATACTAAGAAAGGGGCGGTAGGAGGGATACTAAGAGAGAAGGGGCGGTAGGAGGGTGGATACTAAGAGGAAGGGGGCGGTAGGAGGGTGGATACTAAGAGGAAGGGGGAGGTAGGAGGGTGGATACTAAGAGGAAGGGGCGGTAGGAGGGTGGATACTAAGAGGAAGGGGCGGTAGGAGGGTGGATACTAAGAGGAAGGGGCGTCGGAGGGGGATACTAAGAGGAAGGGGGCAGTAGGAAGGTGGATACTAAGAGGAAGGGGGCGGTAGGAGGGTGGATACTAAGAGGAAGGGGGCGGTAGGAGGGTGGATACTATGAGGAAGGGGGCGGTAGGAGGGTGGATACAAGAGGAAGGGGGCGGTAGGAGGGGGGATACTAAGAGGAAGGAGGCGGTAGGAGGTGGATACTATGAGGAGGGGGCGGTAGGAGGTGGATACCAAGAGGAAGGGGGCGTAGGAGGGGGATACTATGAGGAAGGGGCGGTAGAGGGGGGATACTAAGAGGAAGGGGGCAGTAGGAGGGGGATACTAAGAGGAAGGGGCGGTAGGAGGGTGGATACTAAGAGGAAGGGGGCGGTCGGAAGGGGATACTAAGAGGAAGGAGCGGTAGGAGGGGGGATACTAAGAGGAAGGAGGCGGGTAGGAGGGGTGGATACTAAGAGGAAGGGCGGTAGGAGGGGGGATACTAAGGAGGAGGCGGTAGGAGGGTGGATACTAAGAGGAAGGAGGCGGTAGGGGGGGGATACTAAGAGGAAGGGGGCAGTAGGAGGGGGGATACTAAGAGGAAGGGGGCGGTAGGAGGGGGGATACTAAGAGGAAGGAGGCGGTAGGAGGGGGATACTAGAGGAAGGGGGCGGTTAGAAGGGTGGATACTAAGAGGAAGGGGGCGGTAGGAGGGTGGATACTAAGAGGAAGGGGCGGTAGGAGGGGATACTAAGAGGAAGGAGGGCGGTAGGAGGGGGGATACTAAGAGGAAGGGGGCGGTTAGGAGGGGGGATACTAAGAGGAAGGGAGGCGGTAGGAGGGTGGATACTAAGAGGAAGGGGCGGTAGAAGGGGGTACTAAGAGAAGGGGGCCGTAGGAGGGTGGATACTAAGAGGAAGGGGGCGGTAGGAGGGTGGATACTAAGAGGAAGGGGCGGTAGGAGGGGAGTACTAAAGAGAAGGGGGCGGTAGGAGTGGTTATAGAGGAAGGAGCGCGGTAGGAGAGGGGGATACTAAGAGGTAGGAGGCGGTAGGAGGGGGATACTAAGAGGAAGGGGGCGGTAGGAGGGGGATACTAAGAGGAAGGGGGCAGTAGGAGGTGGATACTAAGAGGAAGGAGGCGGTAGGAGGGGGGATACTAAGAGGAAGGAGGCGGTAGGGAGGGGGGATACTAAGAGGAAGGGGGCGTAGGAGGGGGATACTAAGAGAAGGAGGCAGATAGGAGGGGGGATACTAAGAGGAAGGAGCAGGTAGGAGGGGGGATACTAAGAGGAAGGAGGCGGTGTAGGAGGGGGGATACTAAGAGGAAGGAGGCGGTAGGAGGGGGGTACTAAGAGAAGGGGGCGGTGTAGAGGGGGATACTAAGAGGAAGGGGGCGGTAGGAGGGGGATACTAAGGAGGAAGGGCAGTAGGAGGGGGATACTAAGGAGGGGGGCGGTAGAGGGTGGATACTAAGAGGAAGGGGGCGGTAGGAGGGGGGATACTAAGAGGAAGGAGGCGGTAGGAGGGGGGATACTAAGAGGAAGGGGGCGGTAGGAGGGTGATACTAAGAGGAAGGAGGCGGTAGAGGGGGATACTAGAGGAAGGGGGCGGTAGGAGGTGGATACTAAGAGGAGGAGGCGGTAGTGAGGGGGGATACCAAGAGGAAGGGGGCGGTAGGAGGGGGATACTAAGAGGAAGGGGGCGTAGGAGGGGGGATACTAAGAGGAAGGGGCGGTAGGAGGGGATACTAGAGGAAGGGGCGGTAGGAGGGGGATACTAAGAGGAAGGGGCGGTAGGAGGGGGGATACTAAGAGGAAGGGGCGGTAGAAGGGTGGATACTAAGAGGAAGGAGGCGGGTAGGAGGGGGATACTAAGAGGAAGGAGGCGGTAGGAGGGGGGATACTAAGAGGAAGGAGGCGGTAGGAGGGGGATACTAAGAGGAAGGACGGTAGGAGGGTGATACTAAGAGGAAGGGGGCGTAGGGTGGATACTAGAGGAAGGGGGCGGTAGGAGGGGGATACTAAGAGGAAGGGGGCGGGTAGGAGGGGGGATACTAAGAGGAAGGAGGCGGTAGGAGGGGGATACTAAGAGGAAGGAGGCAGTAGGAGGGGGGATACTAAGAGGAAGGAGGCAGTAGGAGGGGGATACTAAGAGGAAGGGGCGGTAGGAGGGGATACTAAGAGGAAGGGAGGCAGTAGGAGGGGGGATACTAAGAGGAAGGAGGCGGTAGGGAGGGGATACTAAGAGGGAGGAGGCAGTAGGAGGGGGGATACTAAGAGGAAGGAGGCAGTAGGGGGATACTTAAAGGAAGGGCGGTAGGAGGGGGTACTAGAGAGCAGTAGGAGGGGGATACTAAGAGGAAGGAGGCGGTAGAGGGGGTACAAAGGAAGGAGGCGTGGAGGGGGATACTAAGAGGAAGGAGGCAGTAGGAGGGGGGATACTAAGAGGAAGGGGGCGCGTCGGAGGGGGGATACTAAGAGGAAGGAGGCAGTAGGAGGGGGGATACTAAAGAGGTAGGAGGCCAGTAGGAGGGGGATACTAAGAGGAAGAGGCAGTAGGGAGGGGGGTACTAAGAGGAGGAGCGGTAGAGGGGGGATACTAAGAGGAAGGGGGCGTAGGAGGGGGATACTAAGAGGAGAGGAGCAGTAGGAGGGGGATACTAAGAGGTAGAAGGCGGTAGGAGGGGGGATACTAAGAGGAAGGGGGGGTGGGGGGGGAACTAGAGGAAGGCGGTAGGGGGGGATACTAAGAGGAAGGAGGCAGTAGGAGGGGGGATACTAAGAGGTAGGAGGCGGTAGGAGGGGGATACTAGAGGAAGGGGGCGGTAGGAGGGGGATACTAAGAGGAAGGGGGCGGTAGGAGGGGGATACTAAGAGGAAGGGGCGGTAGGAGGGTGGATACTAAGAGGAAGGGGGCGGTAGGAGGGAGGATACTAAGAGGAAGGGGGGGGTCGGAGGGGGATACTAAGAGGAAGGGGCGGTAGGAGGGGGGATACCAAAGAGGTAGGGGGCGGTAGGAGGGGGGATACTAAGAGGAGGGGGCGTAGGAGGGGGATACTAAGAGAAGGAGGCGGGTAGGAGGGGGGATACTAAGAGGAAGGAGGCGGTAGGAGGGGGGATACTAAGAGGAAGGGGACGAAGAGAAAAGGGGGAGATAGGAAGGGACAGGTAGGAAGGAAGAGGTAGAGGAAGCTGAAGCCCTCCCCACCATCTGTCAGAACAGAGTGTGCCAACAGACAGGARGGGACAACCAGGCACGCCAGCCCAGGCCGTGTGTGATGTGATGTGTAAGATACACACCACTTTAGTGTTGCTGTAACTACAGATCAAACATTTTATTAATAGATTAATAATAGTTCAAATGTGAATAGAATATTAGATATGAATAGATTATACATATTCAAGATGATTCTATTAAAGATACACTCTCAAACCATTGTATCATTTCAGACAGTAGTTTTGAAAGTGGTGCTCATGAGCCTGAAGTGGTCCATGTTTTTTGTGTACTAAGCCACTAAATTGTACGCTATGTCATCCAGTTTGTATGATATGTTACATCCTGCAAATTATTATTATCATAATCGTCATATATTTTAGCAATTTGTATGAAATGTTATGATTACAGTTTGTTGTGCTTTAAGATCCTGGAGTGCATCTTTAAGATGTCCCATGTATATACTAGCGATTAATGTCATGCATCCCAAATCACACCCTATTCCTTATATAGTGCACTATTTTTGACCAGGACCCATAGGGTTCCATTTGAGCCTTGGTCTCTGGTAAAAGCTCAGAGGGATCCCACAGTATTAATACCTAAGCTGCTGGTTCCAAGGTTCAAGAAGGACCATTCCGTTTATTTGACTTCATTCCGATTCAATTTAACAAATTTAGAGAAGCTCAATAGCACTTAGCTGTAATTATCTCTGTACGGGGGTCGCTAACTGCAAATAGAATGAAAGAAAAAGGCAACTGACATTTTCAAACTCTTCTTGACCCGTAATACCTACATGTTTCAAGCAGACCACCATAGACCCTGTGGCCAAGAACGCAAAGGTAACCTGTCTAAATGACTATCGCATGACTACCCGTAGCACCCACATCTGTAGCCATGAAAMGCTTTGAAAGGCTGGTCATGGCTCACATCAACACAATCAACCCACTCCAATTCGCATACCGCCCCAACAGATCCACAGATGACGCAATCCCTATTGCACTCCACACTGCTCTCTCCCACCTGGACTAGAGGAACACCTAAGTGAGAATGCTGTTCATTGACTACAGCTCAGCGTTCAACACCATAGTGCCCTCCAAACTCATCACTAAGCTCAGGACTCTGGGACTGAACTCCCTCTGCAACTGGATCCTGGACTTCCTGAGGCACCACCTCCAGGTGGTGAGGGTAGGCATCTGCCACACTGACCCACAACACGGGGGCCCCCCAGGGGTGCGTGCTTAGTCCCCTCCTCTACTCCCTGTTCACCCACGACTGTGTGGCCGCGCACGACTCCAACACCATCCTTAAGTTTGCTGGCGACACGACGATGAGACATCCTATAAGGTAGTGTGGTACCAGGACATCAACCCCCAACGTCAGCAAGACAGAAGAGCTGATCGTGGACTACAGGAAATGAAGGGCCCGAGCACGCCCCCCTCCACATCGACGGGGCTGTAGGGAGTGGGTTGAGTTCCTCAGTGTCCACATCACTAAGAAACTATCATGGTCCACACACACTAATACAGTCATGAAGAAGGCTCAACAATGCCTCTTCCCCCTCAGGAGGCTGAAAAGATTTGGCATGGGCACCTCAGATCCTCAAAAAGATTTACAGCTGCACCGTTGAGAGCATCTTGACTGGCTGCATCACAGCTTGGTATGGCAACTGCTTGGCATTCGACCGCAAGGCGCTACAGTGGGTAGTGCGTACAGCCCATTCTTGCCATCCAGGAACTCCAAACCAGGAAGTGTCAGATGTAGGGCCTAAAAATGGTCAAAGACTCCAGCCACCCAAGTCATAGACTGTTCTCTCTGCTATCGCACAGCAAGCGGTACTGATGCAGCAAGTCTGGAACCAACAGGACCCTGAACAGCTTCTACCCCCAAGCCATAAGATGGCAAAATAATTAGTCAGGTTAGCTATTGGTCAACTATTTAACTGTTTGCATTGACCCTTTTTGCAATAACTCTTTTGACTCGTCACATACAGTACGTTGTTGCTACTATTTATTATCTATCCTGTTGCCTGGTCACTTTATCCCTACCTATATGTACATATCTACCTCAAATACCTTGTACCTCTGCACATTGACTCGGCACAGGTCTCAGGTGCATATAGCCACATTTTRGTTACTCATTGTGTATTTATTCCTCATGTTATTATTTTCCTCCCTCTGCATTGTTGGGAAGGGCCCGTAAGCATATCACTGTTAGTCTACACATGTTGTTTACAACGCATGTGACGAATACAATTTGATTTGATTTGATAAGAGAGATTGTGTTGGTGTGTGTGTGTGTGTGTGTGGTGTGTGTGTGTGTGTGTGTGTGTGTGTGTGTGTGAAAGGGTTGGAGGTTTCGTAAAAAATCCCTTCCCCCTCTTCTGTAAATCACTAACCAAACCCTCTGTTAACGTCTAAGATGTTGTAAGGCAGAGGAAGATGTGCTTTTTTCTGTGTCTCACCCACTCACTCATAAAGATCAGACCACATGATTGGTTACCCAAGATCGGATCATATGATTGGTCACCTGGGGTAAAGTGTTTAGAAACAATAATGTTTTTAACATCTCATTTTGCCTCTTGTTGGGTCCATTGTTCTTTACCAGTATCGATTAAAAAAAAAAAATTTGGAGTAGCGCTTTGCAGTTCACATATTTTTGGGTTGTGTCATTGTACAATGAATAAGACACTTACTGAATTTGTATTGAAGTTAGTAGAGATTAAACTCAGTGACATCTAGTTAGAGTGATACCCCTCTCGAAGGACAATCAAGAATGTACTAGAACTGGAATTAACATTTTTCTCTCTTTCTATCTGTCTTTTTTCTATCTCTCTCTTTCTATCTTCCCTCTTTCTATCTGTCTTTCTTTCTATCTCTCTTTCTATCTGTCTCTTCTTTCTATCTGTCTCTCTTCTATCCTGTCTCTCTTTCTATCTGTCTCTCTTTCTATCTGCTCTCTTTCTCTCTGTCTCTCTTTCTATCTGTCTCTCTTTCTATCTGTCTCTTTCTATCTGTCTCTCTTTCTATCTGTCTCTCTTTATCTGTCTCTCTTTCATCTGTCTCTTTCTATTCTGTCTCTCTTTCTATCTGTCTCTCTTTCTATTGTCTCTCTTTCTATCTGTCTTTCTTACTCCGTCTTTCTCTTTCTTACTCCGTCTTTCTTTCTTACTCCGTCTTTCTAACTCTCTCTCTCCAGGTGATGTCTAACCCAGTTCTCCACAGCTACTGTTAAATCCTCAACAATAAAGAGAGAGGGAGCGAAGGATGGAAGGACGTTTATCTACTGTGTATAGCGAGCTACCTCAGCTGACGAGCTAGAGAGAGTTCCCAAGGGAGACCCCTACGTGGAGCAAACCTTCCCCATATCCCGATCAAATGCTTCCATTTTCTACTTGCTTCTCTCTCTCTCTTTACTCTGTCTTGACACTCTCTCTCTGTCTGACACCTCTCTCTCTCTCTGTCTGACACTCTTCTCTCTCTCTGTCTGACACTCCTCTTCTCGCTCTCTCTCTTGACACACTCTCTCTCTCTCTCCTCTCGTCTGCTCTCTCTCTCTGTCTGACACTCTCTCTTCTCTCTCTCGTCTCTCTGACTGCCTCTGTCAGTGTCTCTCTGACTGCCTCTGTCAGTGTCTCTCTGACTGCCTCTGTCATGTGTCCTCTGACTGCCTCTGTCACTGTCTCTCTGACTGCCTCTGTCACTGTTCTGACTGCCTCTGTCACGTCTCTCTGACTGCCTCTGTCACTGTCTCTCTGACTGCCTCTGTCACTGTCTCTCTGACTGCCTCTGTCACTGTCTCTCTGACTGCCTCTCTGTCTGTCTGTCTCTCTGTCTGTCTCTCTGACCGCCTCTGTCACTGTCTCTGTCTGTCTCTCTGACCGTCCTCTGTCACTGTCTCTCTGACTGCTCTGTCACTGTCTCTCTGACTGCCTCTGTCACTGTCTCTCTGACTGCCCTCTGTCACTGTCTCTCTGACTGCCCTCTCTGTCTGTCTGTCTCTCTGTCTGTCTCTCTGACCGCCTCTGTCACTGTTCTCTGTCTGTCTCTCTGACCGCCTCTGTCACTGTCTCTCTGACTGCCTCTGTCACTGTTCTCTGACTGCCTCTGTCACTGTCTCTCTGACTGCCTCTGTCACTTGTCTTCTGACGCTCTCTGTCTTTCTGTCTCTCTGTCTGTCTCTCTGACCGCCTCTGTCACTGTCCTCTGTCATGTCTCTCGACCGCCTCTGTCACTCGGTCTCTGTCTGTCTCTCTGACCGCCTCTGTCACTGTCTCTTGACCGCCTCTGTCACTGTCTCTCTGACCGCCTCTGTCACTGTCTCTCTGACCGCCTCTGTCACTGTCTCTCTGACTGCCCTCTGTCACTGTCTCTCTGACCGCCTCTGTCACTGTCTCTCTGACCCGCCTCTGTCACTGTCTCTCTCTGACTCTGCCTCTCTGTCTCTGTCTGTCTCTCTGTCTTCTGTCTGACTCTGCCTCTGTCACTGTCTCTTCTGACCGCCTCTGTCACTGTCTCTCTGACTCTCTCTGACT
>NW_019943289.1:63718-114553 GCF_002910315.2 Salvelinus sp. IW2-2015 | reverse complement strand
TAAAGGATAGGATCAGAGAATGGTGGAGAGAAGACAGAGAGACAAGACAGAGAGGGGGGGGGGGGTGTTGGAGGAGAAGAGAGAGTACCCATCGCTCACCTGAGACAGGTGGTGGAGTCTAGCATTCTAGCTGGCAGGGGGTTGGAAAAACTGAAGAGAGCCTCAACTTCCTCCTTCTCCCCATCCCTATTCTCCTCCTCCTCCCTCCTCGTCCCTATTCTCCCCTTCTCCCTCCTCCCTATTCTCCTCCTCCTCCCCTCCCTATTCTCCTCCTTCTCCCTCCTCCCAATTCTCCTCCTCCCTCCTATTCTCCTCCCCTCCCTATTCTCCTCCTCCTCCCCCTCCCTTATTCTCCTCCTCCCTATTCTCCTCCTCCTCATCCCCCCTCCCTATTCTCCTCCTCATCCTCCCCTCCCCTATTCTCCCCCTCATCCTCCCCTCCCTATTCTCCTCCTCCCCTCCCTATTCTCCTCCTCCTCCCTATTCTCCTCCTTCTCCCCCTCCTTATGCTCCTCCTTCTCCCCTCCTTATTCTCCTCCTCTCCCCACTCCTATTCTCCTCCTTCTCCCCACTCCTTATTCTCCTCCTTCTACCCCCTCCTTATTCTCCTCTGCCTCCTTATTCTCCTTATTCTCCTCCTTCTCCCCCCTCCTTCTCCCCCCCTCCTTCTCCCCCCTCCTTATTCTCCTTCTTCCCCCCCTCCTTATTCTCCTCCTTCTCCCCCCTCCTTCTGCCCTCCTCCTTCCTCTCCTCCTTATTCTCCTCTCCTCCCCCTCCTTATTCTCCTCCTCCTCCTATGAGAAACATTGGCTCTGAGAAGAAGGGATCTGCTGGTTAAGAGTCAGACATGGAGAACTAAGAGCTAGCTTGACTAGAGAGGCGGATCATAGGATCCTGGTAGATGGGGATGGGAGTAGACAGTAGGTGTGGGGGTATCATAGCCCGGGTTGAAGGAAGTGGAGAGGACTCTACCAGAGCAGTAAAGGAATGGAAGGAGGAGAGAGCTATTACAAGAGCGTTAACACTATTTAATGGAAAGATTTTTTACTCAGGATTTTAATGTGACAGATTTTTTTATTCTAACTGGTATAGGAAAAGAATATGCTTCCTGCCGTGGGCGTGCATTGGTAGGAGAATATGTGTGATGTTATGATATGACTATGATATGACCCCCCCCCCCCCCAACCCTTTTTATTGTGCTTAACAAGATTATTGTCTATCCATTCAGATGAAACCTATGGAGGTAATTCAGTTGATAAAGCATTTAGTCTAGACAGCGCACACCCTTGCTGTGTGTGTGTGTGTTGTGTGTGGTGTGTGTGTGTTGTGTGTGTGTGTGTGTGTATGTGTGGTGTGTGTGTGTGTGTGTGTGTGTGTGTGTGTGTGTGTGTGTGTTGTGTGTGTGTGTGTGTGTGTGTGTAAGATTAAACAAAAGCTCATTAACAGCTGTGTCCGCTTTTAGTGTGTGTTCATACTTGATACAGATCATCCCTTTGTTATGTTTAAGCGTGCTGTGTTGTGTGCGCACGCATGTGTAGCAGACATGAGTCAGTCATGGTTGCTCATGGTCACGTGATGAGGTAGAAGCAAATGTCCTCTTGGTCTAACGGTCAAGGTGTTGGTTTGTCCCGCACTAGACCAAGGAATGAGTTTACTAGGGTATCTCTGGGTATAGGATGGGACCCCCCCCAGTCACAGAACTCTTCCCCCCAGGTGGCTTGCTCCTTCTCCTGGGAACAAAGTGCATGCTGGGAATATGATCTTCCGGACAGCTATACAACACACATCATTGTTTGTCCCATGTCACCCTAATAGATGAGACCAGGAGCACACACACATTGCTTACACACGCACATCTATGCACATACACTCATATCCACACTTCTCACACAAACACACAACATATGGCAAATAATTATTTAAAACATGAATAGTTAACATGCTAACAACAGCCCACCCATCTCAAGAAGACCTACAAGCTCCAGCATATCTGTCATTCATTACACACACTACCCCTGGTATGTTACACACACACACCCTCCCCTGTCTCCATTACAGCTCCATTACGCCTGAGGCAGTGTAGAGCATTATCACAAAGGAGGCTGCAGCACTGCCTTTCACATTAGTTTTACTGCCCTGGGTGGCCTCATCACTCACCACTTGTGTGTGTGTGTGTGTGTTGTGTGTGTGTGTGTGTGTTGTGTGTGTGTGTGTGGTGTGTGTTGTGTGTGTGTGTGTGTGTGTGTGTGTGTGTGTGTGTGTGTGTGTGTGTGTGAAAGGGTTGGAGGTTTCGTAAAAAATCCCTTCCCCCTCTTCTGTAAATCACTAACCAAAACCCTCTGTTAACGTCTAAGATGTTGTAAGGCAGAGGAAGATGTGCTTTTTTCTGTGTCTCACCCACTCACTCATAAAGATCAGACCACATGATTGGTTACCCAAGATCGGATCATATGATTGGTCACCTGGAGTAAAGTGTTTAGAAACAATAAGTTTTTAACATCTCATTTTGCCTCTTGTTGGGTCCATTGTTCTTTACCAGTATCGATTAAAAAAAAAAAATTGGAGTAGCGCTTTGCAGTTCACATATTTTTGGGTTGTGGTCATTGTACAATGAATAAGACACTTACTGAAATTTGTATTGAAGTTAGTAGAGATTAAAACTCAGTACATCTAGTTAGAGTGATACCCCTCTCGAATGGACAATCAAGAATGTACTAGAACTGGAATTAAACTTTTTCTCTCTTTCTATCTGTCTTTTCTATCTCTCTCTTCTATCTGCTTCCCTCTTTCTATCTGTCTTTCTTTCTATCTTCTCTCTTTCTATCTTCGTCTCTTTCTATCTGTCTCTCTTTCTATCTGTCTCTCTTTTCTATCTGCTCCTTTCTATCTGCTCTCTTTCAAGTGTCTGTAAATCATGTCAGCAGCAAGGCAATGTTCATTACTTTCCAAACAACTATCGTGTTGACCACTAAACAAACATAGTTTGGCTTAAAATCTTCCTGTACTTCTCTGCTTCTCAAAGGCGGAAACGATTTTAAATTGGTCTACGTTCTCGGGGGAGAGCGACTTAGACAAACCCCTCACTGCCTTCTTCCTAACAGCTCTCTGTGTCAATACTGATATTATTCCAAACGGAACTGACGGTACAGCTGTTTTTGAAACTGCATTACCACGTGTTTTTAAAACTTTCCCAAACAACGTCGTTTTGACCACTTTCGGAACGTTTTGAGAATAAGTTGCGCAACATAAAATCTTCCCCTGCTTCTCTGCTCTTCATAGACGAAGTCGGATTTCAAATCGGGCTACAATCTGTAACTATTAGCCGTTTCGTAACCCATCGCCTCTCTTTCAAGTGTCTGTAAATCATGTCAGCAGCAAGGCAATTCATTACTTTCCAAAAACTATCGGTTTGACCACTAAACAAACATAGTTTGGCTTAAATCTTCCTCTACTCTCTGCTTCTCAAAGGCGGAAACTGATTTTTAAATTGGGTCTACCGTTCTTCGAGGGAGAGCGACTTAGACAACCCCTCACCTGCTCTTCACTAACAGCTCTCTGTGTCAATACTGATATTATTCCAACGGAACTGACGCGTACAGCTGTTTTTGAAACTGCATTACCACGTGTTTTCAAACTTCCCAAACAACGGGGCGTTTTTGACCACTTCGGAACGTTTTTTGAGGAATAAAGTTGCGCAACATAAAATCTTCCCCTGCTTCTCTGCCTTCATAGACGATTGCGGATTTAAAATCGGGGTACCAAAACTGTTACATAAGCCATTTTCGTAACCCATCGCCTCTCTTTCAAGTGTCTGTAAATCATGTCAGCAGCAAGGCAATTCATTACTTTCCAAACAACTATCGGTTTGACCACTAAAAAAACATAGTTGGCTTAAAATCTTCCTGTACTTTCTGCTTCTCAAAGGCGGAAACGATTTTTAAATTGGGTCTACCGTTCTCGGCGAGAGCGACTTAGACAACCCCTCACCTGCTCTTCACTACAGCTCTCTGTGTCAACTATGATATTATTCCAACGGAACTGACGGTACAGCTGTTTTTGAAACTGCATTACCACGTGTTTTTCAAACTTTCCCCAAACCAACGGTCGTTTTGACCACTTCGGAACGTTTTTGAGGAATAAAGTTGCCAACATAAAATCTTCCCCTGCTTCTCTGCTCTTCATAGACGATGTCGGATTTAAAATCGGGGCTACCAATCTGGTACTATAGCCGTTTTCGTAACCCATCGCCTCTTTCAAGTGTCTGTAAATCATGTCAGCAGCAAGGCAATTCATTACTTTCCAAACAAACTATCGGTTTGACCACTAAACAAACATATTTTGGCTTAAAAATCTTCCTGTACTTCTCTGCTTCTCAAAGGCGGAAACGATTTAAAATTGGGTCTACCGTTCTCGGGGGAGAGCGACTTAGACAACCCCTCACCTGCTCTTCACTAACAGCTCTCTGTGGTCAATACTGATATTATTCCAAACGGAACTGACGGTACAGCTGTTTTTGAAACTGCATTACCCACGTGTTTAAAAAACTTCCCAAACAACGTCGTGTATCCTCTCGGTGCCTCTGTCACTGTCTCTCTGACCGCCTCTGTCACTGTCTCTCTGACTGCCTCTGTCACTGTCTCTCTGACTGCCTCTGTCTGTCTCTCTGTCTGTCCCTCTGTCTGTCTCTCTGTCTGTCCCTCTGTCTCTGTCTCTGTCACTGTCTCTGTCTGTCTCTCAGCAGAGCTATAATAAGCAGCAGGTACAGTGAGTGACAGTAGTGAAGTATCTGCACCCACTAACTCCCCAGAACAGAATGAGATCACTGTCATTAGCAGGGAAGTGAATAGGGGCTAACAGACAAGTAGACAGCGTCCCAAATGGCACTCTATTCCCGACATAGTAGCCCATAGGGCTCTGGTCAAAAGTAGTGCACTATATAGGGACTAGTGTGTCATTTGGGATGTGGAAGTAGACTGCTCTGTCTAGGCAGGACCCAGTATGGGACAGGCTCTGACCCAGACTGAGATATGAGGACAACAACCCATCTGGCCACTCTTATCGCTGCCCTGGGGCCCAGGAATCAGGTGGCTGTAACTGTTGAGTCACCTTGGCCCATCTACCTATGTACTGTGTGGAGCAGACTAGATACCTTCACTGTAGAGAGCAAGGTTGTGTAAGTCCCAAATGGCACCCTATTTACTACATAGTGTACTACTTTTGACCAGAGCACAATGAGCCCTGGTCAAAAGTAATGCACTATATAGGGAATAGGGTGCCATTAGGAATTGGGCCCAAGCTTCATAATGTTGAAGMTAGGAACTTGGTAAAGGAGCTTGGTTTTGCCTTGTGCCGAATCACGCCCCTCGCCATGTCTTGTATAACAACGGGGGCTGCGGGGGTACGTGCTACGCCACTGTTTATAACTAGCTAGAAGTTAACTATCTAAGATGTGACAAATAAATGATCTCCAGCTCAGCACTCCAGCTATGTATATGGTTTGCTAACTTGCTAGCCTCTTGGTTACGGCATAGCCAATCAATCCTCTCCGGGAACAAGAGCCTTGCTGTCTAAGATTTGTTTTGTGCATGCAGCAAATTGTGAGTAGCCTTTTGAGATAGTTGTATAACTTTATGAGCTGGAATATCTGTCATTGCAATGAGTTTATGTTCCCTTGCTCATGTTAGCATTCAGCTAGCGTCCACTATGGGAATTCTGCGTGTGTGTGCAGCCACGCACCTCCTCCAGGACTGCCGCGTAGAGACGCAAGAGACTGAACTTCACCGAGTTCCCCCACATTAGTTTGCACTATATAGATCAACGTTTTTTCTGTGATCGAATCAACATTATATCGGCCCCTTTCTAATGCAACAAACCGAAACAAATCTAACTTTGCAAGATTGAGTCTGATTTTGTTGTAGGCAGAGCCAGAGCCCAACGGAGTAGAATTCTGTTGGCCGGGGTAGCCCATAAGAGGTCTTTCAATCACCTGTGAGTCAATGCACTTTTCAGATCAGTTCAGAACAGAGCTGTGCATGTGCACATTTGCTGATATTCTTTTCTAGTTAGCGAGTTATTAGCCCAGGTATAGATAAGTATAGGTCAGCAATGGGGAGTTACTGCTTCCTACAAGATCACAAAACATGGAGACTACATTTCAAGCTGTCTTTAAAAAGCCAGTCAGGTAAAAAGCTTCTGTCTTAATTAAAGGGACAGTGTTGTATTTTGTATTTTGAGACAAGCTTGAATATAGAGACAAGCTAATAGGCAGAGGGGTAGCCTACATTGTCTAATTCTCTGTGTGGTAATTATTATTATTTGTAACTTTTTTTAAAGTCTCAAGCAATGTAGGCCTGCAATGAACACCACATATAGGATACTGTAGACTATATGATAGAAATCAAAAGCTATTTCCATGGGAAAATGCTATGGGATTTGCTCCATTGGTTTAGTTGGTAGGCCTACATTATGCTCAGATAGTAGTCAATAGGCTATTGTGGCTGTCTCAAACTGTAAGGGTACAGCCTCAGTGTTCACTGTAAACGCACTCCGGAATTTCTCACAATGTTCAAGTTTCCGCTCAAAATACCTACAATTTGCGCAGTGCCCCGGAAAATGTGAGGGAACATTGGTTGGGACCCCGACAAACATTTATGTTGGGAAAGAAAAAGAGGCCAGTGTTTGCACTGACATTAATACCATATACCCTGCTATGGTACAGGGACTTTATGAAGGTATGAAAATCTGGATACCGCCAGACCCTACTTGGTATAGACTACAGAACAGTGGTGTATTTGTTCAGGGCAGTGAAAGTGGATGGATTGATTTGTTGATTAATGAAACAGCGTTTATCGATTGGTCTATTAGTGAAACAGCCTTTAACGATTGGTTGATTAATGACACAGCCTTTATTGATTGGTTGATTAATGACACAGCCTTTATTGATTGGTTGATTAATGACACAGCCTTTATTGATTGGTTGATTAATGACACAGCCTTTYTTGATTGGTTGATAGTACCACAGGGATGTCAGGGAAAACTCAAGCTGGTAGAATTAATGTCCTGCTCTTTGATGTTAAGAATCCCTACTTAAACACCCACTCCCATGCCCTTATTGTTCCTGGTATGTCCCATGCACACACACACGCTGAGCAGAGGGCTGAGATAACTGATGGCTTTTTGTGACAGTGGGACGAGTAAATGCATGCACACACATTCTAGCGATGGGGGGGGTCGATACAGTTACATATCGGGATATTATTGCTGATGATATATTGCATCGTTTTGACAATATCGCAATATTATTTTTGCGATAGTTGGCTGTACCTGCACCAACAGTATTCTTCCTTCATAGCTTGTTCTCCATCTTCTTTTTAAATAGGGAGCCATTTTGTTTTCAACACTTTTATTTCCATGACTGATCAAAACTGGTTTTCTCATGGCTCTCTCTTGTCCTTCTGCAGCACACAAATGGTGAGCAATATGTTTGGATAATCGAATCGCAATAAAATCTCAGTGTCAAATCGCAATACAGATAGAATCATGAGAATCCTGACAATTACAATACATATCGTATCGGCACCTAAGTATTGCGATAATATCGTATCGGGAGGAACCTGGCAATTCCCAGCCCTAACACATATACAGTGCATTCYGAAAATATTCAGAACCCTTGACTTTTTCCACATTGTTAGGTTACGGCCTTATTTTAAAATGTATATATATTTTTTAATCCTCATCAATCTACACACAATACCCCATAATGACAAAGCAAAAACAGGTTTTTAGAAATGTTTACAAATGTATTAACAATAAAAAACTGAAATATTACATTTACATAAGTATCGATCGGGTTCAAGTCTGGGCTCTGGCTGGCCCACTCAAGGACATTCAGAGACTTGTCCCGAAGCCACTCCTGCATTGTCTTGGCTGTGTGTTTAGGGTCGTTGTCCTGTTGGAAGGTGAACCTTCGCCCCATTCTGAGGTCRTGAGCGCTCTGGAGCAGGTCTTCATCAAGGATCTCTTTGTACTTTGCTCAGTTCATATTTGCCTCGATCCTGACGCTYAAAAACATCCCCACAGCATGATGCTGCCACCACCATGCTTCACTGTAGGGATGCTGCCAGGTTTTCTCCAGGAAGAATCTTGGTGGTTCCACTTCTTCCATTTAAGAATGTGGGAAGGCCACTGTGTTCTTGGGGACCTTCAATGCTGCAGAAATGTTTTGATACCCTTCCCCAGATCTGTGCCTCGACCGAATCCTGTCTCTGAGCCCTACGGACAATTCCTTCGACCTCATGGCTTGGTTTTTGCTATGACATGCACTGTCAACCATGGGACCTTATATAGACAGGTGTGTGCCTTTCCAAATCATCTCCAATCAATTGAATTTACCACAGGTAATGGAAACAGGTTGCACCTGACCGCAATTTGCATAGAAAAGGGTCTGAATACTTCTGTAAATAAGGTATTTCTGTTTTTTTTATTTCTAAAAACCTGTTTTTGCTTTGTCTTTATGGGGTATTGTGTGTAGATTGCTGAGGATTTAAAAAAATCTATTTTAGAATAAGGCTGTAACATAACAAAATTTGGAAAAGTCAAGGGGTCTGAATACTTTCTGAAGGCACTGTATACACATACTGAAGAGGAGATAAGGGCGTTGATCTGTCCCTGGCCAGTTGAGACTGTGTGTGTGTGTGTGTGTGTGTGTGTGTGTGTGTGTGGTGTGTGGCTGTTCTTGTTGTGTTGGGTGTGTGTCAGCATGTGAGAGAGCAACAGAGAGACAGAAAGACAGAGAGAGAAAGCGATTTGATTATAGCCTAAAGTTTTGGAACGGAACAAGGAGGAAGTGTGTCATAGCTCACTTCTTAGAATCGAAGTGTTTTGAATCATAGGAGATTTATGGATTGTCCTAATTAGGGACTGATGTAGTTGAGGAAATGACTCCAATGAGGCTTGGCCGACAGAGGCTTGGCCGACTGCTGCAGAAAGTCTATCAGCAGTTTCCTCCTCGCAATCAATAGGCCCAGTAGTGTGGCTTGCCCTGAACCCTCCCACAGTAACAAAGTGGAGCGAGTCGCCCTGCATACTTAATAAGCAGGCAGACTGCCTTGGTCTTTGAACGCATAACTGCGTCCCAAATGGCACCCTATTCCCTACATAGTGCACTACTTTTGGCCATGGCCCATGGTTCTGCGGATGAACATTTATATACTGACAAAGACAACAGATTAGGCCTATTTCATTTTCACATTACTTTTCAGTATATAGTTTGTGTGTTGTGTCCAATTGCCCCCTATCCCCTCTTACCTGTAGGTTTCATGTAATACTCCTCGATGTCTGCCATGTCAGTGTGGAGCGCGCAGGCCAGATAGCTGTGGATAACTTTGTGGCTGTAGAAGTAGCGCCCGGCCATGAGAAGGAACGGCGCGCAGCAGGTCAGCGCGAGGGATTTGGTCACAACAAAGCACATCACTATGGAGATAAGGAAGAAAAATAAACGATACCTGTCAGAAAAAAGAATCAAATGTTGGATTTTGGCGGAAGTCACACACATAACCAAACAGTGACATTCCAAGAATTAGTATATGTTGCTGCTTCAAAAAAAGATCAGTCCCTGATATCACACACGTAATACGGAGTAAGTCATTGAAAAACATCACATGACATCCTATGTTGAATATGTATTTATTTTACTGGGTGCAAATTTAAGTCTATACTCATAGCCTAGATATCCTACACATCCAATAGCCTTTTAAAATCATCTCAGACTRTGGTCCATTTACTGCAGTGGTGCTTTTTGGAGTAGCCTATTTCTCTGATTGGGCAGCACGGTGGCGCCAGAGTGGAACCCACCACACAGACAGGCTGTGCAGCAGCATTGCATGTTATTATGTTTTCGTCTAGCCTGGCATGATGCAACACTATTTTACTCCATTGCACCACGATATGGCGTGCTTACTGTCAACGGTGTGCCCTTACTTTGTATGGTTCCAAATAATAGCTTCATTTCCACATGATAGCCCACACCAATTTTCAGACAACATTTCGACAGTGAAGTATAGTATGTTTTGTTGGTTTTTACTGTTTAATCTGTATGGTACTTACCACGGTACAGATAAAGGAATGAGGTGTACATACGTGATGAACATTTTGAAATTAACATCTGCACTCGAATTATAAACAATGACAGCATGCGCACACGGCTGGTGGTGCTGCGCGTTGTGTGCACGTACAGTAAAATGTGTGTATGATGGGAACTGGTGAAGGGGTGCGATTGGTGCACGCACGCGCACACTGTGGGCCAATCCTCAAGTTCTATTCATTCATTCATGCGTCCAACACAACCGGCATCGTAGCGCCCTACACGCACATCCAACAGGGCACCGAGTACATACTACATGCAGCATGCGTTTTAGCCATGCCTTTGTGTTGCGGTTTGATGCGGTGCTGTAAGGCACATGAGCTACATGCCGGAATCGAGGAAAAGAGGGCATCGAATTATCCATTAACACACACATTGATGCTCCAACAGATTATAGCTTTCCTTCAACTGCATTTCAATTCACAATTTAAAAAAAACATATTTTGCAATGATTGGTTTTCATGTGTTAGTATGGTTGGGTTATTCATTAAGAATGTATTTTACAAGAATCATTTTCAAATACATAGCATACATGGGTAAAATGAAAAGCGTTTTTCAATGAGTAATGGCAACTTTACACGAATTTCACTCCAGTAAATCGTTAGTATAGGATGAATCGTGTCACTTACGTGTCAGAAGAGCATATACGAATTGGGTTTGACTTTGCTGTAATATGCCTCTGAACGCAGTGTTGGGTATCCTCTCCATTATCCCCTCATAAAAGATGCGGCGCACCTCCACATGGTCCGTGCGCTCAAACTCGCGGATCAAAACCGTATCTTTCCTCACATCATTTTCCTCGAGAGGATTCGGTGCAGGTGTGGAAGAAGTCCACATTTGCGAGGAGGAAAGGATAATAGAATCTTTTTTTGTCCCTTGTATGGCATCGTGTTCATCCGCAACAATTTTTGTCTCGCAAACCATTTTTGGAGACGAACAATGCATGCAACTGGCCTCAAAAATAACTCGAACCTTGGTAAGAATAGAAATGGGATACGATGCGTTTATAAATATGCAAAGAAAAAAGACGGCGGGTGTTTCTGTTGCAACCCTGAGCGTTTCTGCACGACCAAGGGTTGCCGGCCAGCACTTAGCCTATTTATAATGCGCCCTAGCGATGCATTCAGATTCAGGGGCTGGCCCGCACAGCGCGTACATTGGCTCAGGCGCTTCTCCATTCGATTCTGATAGGCGGATAGAGACAAGAGTGAGGCACCCGGTTTAATWATTTTTTTAAAACCTCAACATTGCTCCTGGTGTGCCGGCGAAATTCCACACATGTGTGTTTGAGGGGGACAGGGAGGGTGGACTTGCGTAAGGGTATTTCGGAACAGGTAGACTAATGGGGGCCTTTGAAGCTCACCCCAAACAACCCGGCCTGCACCGGTGTACCTGCTGCGGGAGCTGCGCCAGACCCTCTCTTCAGCGATGACTGAAATTACACTTGCCAGAATGGATAAGATGCGTTCATACGAGGACGCATGAGATTTCATGCGTCAAAATATAAAGGACACTTGGTGATGGTGGGACTTTGTGAGGGAATGTTTAGAGAACTGACTGGCAGTGTAGCCTATGGCTGGTTAGGTGGCTGCGGCTCGGCGCCTCGCTCCTCCCGGCGTTGTGCCTCTTTCGATCTCCGGTCTCATGACTGACAGGTCTGCTGCACTGCAGTGATTCCACCCCGGTTTTATTCTCGCCTCACTCGTCCTTTCCCACGACACTTTCCTTACGACGGCGTTTCGGTGTATCATCATTGAACATTCCTTAGTCTAAGTCGTAGGACTGACTGGCTGTGTAGGCTATATGGCTATATGGCACAGTATGAGGTAATTTAAATTCACTGTCATTAATTTATTCACACAGGCTACAATTGACTGTTCACATTAATTCAGTGTTCTGTTTAAATGTGGCCATATGCCTCACTGGATATACCAATCAAATCAATACACATTTATGTGGGGACACTAAAGGGGCGACACCGCCTAACCAATGCCGTTACAATGGTCCCGCTACTACTACACCCAATTCAATTCCGTGACGTGACGTCTCTTCTGTCCTCGATTATGCCTATGGTTTATTACGCCTGTAAGCAATATTATAATCACAGTGGAGAAAGTTTCACTAAACGGATGCCTTCATAGGCCAAATGCTCTACCAAATCATTACACATTTGCATTGGCTTCGTTCCATAGCGCGCAGCCTAAATGTAAACACGAATTTAAAGCATTATCTTAATTTTCGGACGTTTTTCTGAATTTTTAGGCTAGCATTATTAACCTAACGAAGAAAATGCATTTGTATAGCTCTAAATGAGTTAGGTATAAGATGTTACTAGCCTATCGCATTGAACAGAACTAGACTAGTGTATATATATAAATCATTGGTTTAGACTAGAATCATCACCACCTCCCCCGCCCTACTGTTGATAACACACCCACCCAAGCACTCCACTCCCCAAGAACACATCAATCCCATGCAGTCTATAGGTCTGTCCAAACACCTGAACATTCTCAAATGTGTGTGGTCGTCGACGCGTAGAACCGCAGACCTCAAAACATGCGCACGGGGCAGAGTAGCCCTTGCAGTAGACTATAGGTTGTAATAGCCTAGACATCGCAGGTTTCTCGCGCGCAAGACTCAGTCATTTCACACAGCAAGACAGCGCGTGGACTGAACCGAAGCTCCCTCTGCCGGCAGACGGATCAGAAGGTGTCCTGAGCATGCGCGGATTGATCTTACACCAGCATCGACTGCATAGAATCGACAGACTACATGCGTTACATTTTTCCCTGAACGGTTGTTTATTAGGGTCCTATACATATAACCATACATGTGTTGTTAAATTTCAGGTGATATACAATAGCAAAGGGTGATTCAAGGGGACCTCGGTTACAGTCAGTGTGATTTTATAGAGGCTGCAGTGGACAACACTTTACACATCAGCAAACCATAGAAATAGAATGAAGGATTGGAGTTATGTAAGGCAACACGCAAGGGTTAGGGAACCAATAAGAAGTCTGCTCCTGAGAACCATGATTCTTAATAACTAGTTAAAGAGTTGTAAGTCTTTACTGGGACAGAACGACTGGCTGTAGCCCACTTGCTCTGATTATCTTCAACCTGACCTTGTGTGTTTGAGTGGGGGGGGGTCTGTCTCTTATACACATCTAGATGTGTATAAGAGACAGGTGTATGTACGTGCATGTGCGGTGCCAATGTTTCCTAGTTTTAGGCTCTAACACTGTCTATTTATAACCTGTCTGGCTGCAGGATAGTTCTAGTCCTTGTCCCAGGGTTTCCACTGTTCTGTTACCACACTGTGTACCCTCCTCGTCTGACATACACAGAAACACACACTCTCCCTCTCGTCCCAGTCTGACCCAGTCAGAGCCTGTAGCATACACACACACACACACACACACACACACCACACACCACACACACACACACACACACACACACCAACACACACACACACACACACACACCCACACACACTTACAACCCAGTGCCCCCGCCCTTCCTGCCTGCCATCAGCGCCACTTCCCCTGTCCCCCTGTGAACCATTCTGCCTGCCAGAGACACCCACCGCTCTTGGGGCAGTGTGTGTGTGTTGTGTGTGTGTGTGTGTGTGTGTGTGTGTGTGTGGTGTGTTGTGTGTGGTGTGTGTGTGTGTGTGTGTGTGTGTTTGCTACAGGCTCTAAACTTGATGAGAGGGAGTGAGAGATATAGCTTGATAATGAACAGGGGAGACGGGGACAGAAGGCTGAAAGGGCGGAGAGAGGGACATAGTGAGGGGAAAGATAAGGTTAAGATAAGACTGGTAGAGTGAAGGAGAGCGGAGATTGGTGCAAGAGGGAGAAGGAGAAAACACTGCTCTGACCTCTGACCCAAGAAAGACGGAAGCAAATGAGAGAGGAGGAGAGAGCGAGAGAGAGAGAAAGAGAAGAAAGAGGGTAGAGGTATACTTGAAAAGCGAAGACCCAGCTCTTTAGAATGAGATTCAGGGTTGTCTGGGGCCGGCTGGGCTGTGTTTCAAATTGCCCCTATTCCCTACATATATATAAGAAATAGGGTAAGATTTGGGATTCATCCCTGTGTTTACCAGGTGTCAGCAGATACCCACAGACTGCATGCAAACACACAGAACCCTGGGAAGAGAGAAGAGAAAGAGAGAGAGAGCAGATAGAGTGAGGGAGGGAGATATAGAGATATACTGTATATAGAGGGGAGAGAGATATATTGAGGGAAGGAGGGGATATATATATAAAGAGAGGGAGGGAAAGACAGAGATAGAGATAGATGGAGTGAGCGATAGAGAGAGGGCGTGGAGAGACAGAAAGAGAGGTGAGTGAGAGAGTGAGAGAGCGAGAGAGAGGGAGAGAAACACGGGGAGAGAGAGAGATAGAGAAGGGGGAGAAGAAACAGAGGACTAGAGAGAGAGAGAGAGAAAGAGAGAAATGTGAGGGGAGCGAAAAAGAGAAATAGAGCGATAGGAGAGGGGAGAGAGAGAGAGAATGAGAGAGAGAGAGAGAGAAAGAGAGAGAAATTGTGAGGGGAGCGAAAAAAGAGAAATAGAGCAGATATAGAGGGGAGAGAGAAAGAATTTGAGAGAGAGAGATAGAGATTGGGGAGAGGAGATATTGAGAGAGGAGAGAGAGGGAGAGAGAGAGAGAGAGGGGGAGAGAAGAGAGAGAGAGAGAGAGAGAAGAGAGAGGGAGGGGGAGAGAGAGAGAGAGAGAGAGAGAGAGAGAGAGAGAGAGAGAGAGAGGGGAGAGAGAAAGATATTTGAGAGAGAAGATAGAGATTGAGGGGAGAGAGAGAGAGAGAGAGAGAGATATTGAGAGAGAGAGAGTAGAGAGAGAGGGGAGAGAGAGAGAGAAGAGGAGAGAGAGACAGAGAGAGAGAGAGAGAGAGAGAGAGGCACACATACACGTTTGTTGCAGTGTTCTGCTGCTCTCTACAACCTCTGAGGCAGCCTTTAAGCCACAATCCTACCACCTACTTCCAGACAAATGGCAGCCCGCCCGCCACTTCTTTCACTATAAAGCTGAGAGATGGGGCTGGAGAACAGCGGTCAATATTGCAGACTGTACCTTTAAGTGGGACCCACCATGCTGATTTTATCTCCACAACCCCTAACTACCCGGAATAACTTATTCTCCTCTCTTTCAGAATCCAAAGCATGTCATTCTCTCTCTCTCTCTCTCTTCTCTCTCTCTCTCTCTCTCTTCTCTCTTCTCTCTTCCTCTCTCTCTCTCTCTCTCTCTCTTCTCGCTCTCTCTCTCCGCTCTCTCTCTCGTCGCTCTCTCTCTCGCTCTCGCTCCTCGCTCTTCTCTCCCTCCTTGTGTCTCTTATCCAGTGAATTTCATCAGGGTTGGCCAGGCTTTATTATTCATAGATCTGCCTCTAATGAGTAATTCATAGAAGCCCTGCAAAATATATGCATATTTAATGCATTATCATGTATATCATTTATTAATGGTGGTAGCCCTGGTAGGCAGCGCACTGCAGCCTCCTACTTACTTGCTGGAGGTATGCCCACTGAGCGGCCATTTTGGCTCCATTTGCAGGGCATGGTGGGTAAATAATAGAGCCGGCCACACCATCTCTATGGGTCTTAGGTGCCCGATGGCAGACTGGCCTATTCAGGAATATTCAGCCTGCCTGGGAGATCTAGGACAGAAACACAGGGCGGGTGATTGCTGTCATTTCATCCTCCCGGTGTCACCGCTAACCACGTCCTGTTGGAATTTGTTTTAACACTAGCTGTGCACCGTTTACATTGTGGTGTGGTGTGTGTGTTGTGTGGTGTGGTGTGTGTGTGTGTGTGTGTGTGTGTGTGTGTGTGTGTGTGTGTGTGTGTGGTGTGGTGTGTGTGTGTGTGTGTGTGTGTGTGGTGTGTGTGTGTGTGTTGTGTGTGGAGAGAGTAAAGACTGTTCTGAATTCCTCTATCGCCTGTCCTTGATAGAAATGTTTGTTCCTAGACATTGGGGGTTTCCCGCTCCAGAGGAGAACAGCTGGGAGGAGGATCATTGCTAAAATGGTGCATTCCAGTGTGTGTAAGAGTAGAGGCAGGGGCTGGAGTGTTAATGTAGTGATTAAAAGGGCAATCTGCTGTTGGTACATCCACTTTTTCCTTTTAATTTAATATGATATACTGTATAACCCATGAGTTCTGAAAAATATAACTTAGAAATGCTTCATAGGTTAGTTCAACTGTCATACATCATCGTAACCAAAATAAGCTTTTTAGTCGGTTATTGTAAACAATGTAGCGATTGAAGGGGAACAGGTGAGCCATAAAGCCTGAACCTCTTTGCAGAGAGAGGTCTGTAGTGCACTCACAATCACAGGAGACTGGTGAGGATAGGACATCTCATAGTAATGGCTGGAATGGGGTGAATGGAATAGTATCAAACACATTGATGTTCCCAAACATGTCCTGAAACAAATAACAGACATTCACCATCCACAGAAAATACTGTATTTTATTTGCTTAGTTATAATGTCCTGGTTTGGTTTGCAAAATCTCATCCAGAGGGGACGTGGGTGTAGCGGACTGCGGGTGGTGTGGACTATTTAGGTATGATGGATTGTGGTGGTATGGGGGTTAAGTTTTTATAGTGGACACTCGTGGTAAGTTTGGCAACTTCTGCAAGGTTAAACACTTGTGTGTGTGTGTGTGTGTGTGTGTGTGTGTGTGTGTGTGGTGTGTGTGTGTGTGTGTGTGTGTGTGTGTGTGTGTGTGTGTGTGTGTGTGTGTGGTGGTGTGTGTGTGTGTGTGTGTGTGTGTGTGTGTGTGTGTGTGTGTGTGAGGTCTTCAACTCAACTGTATGCCAGGGAACTACAACACTTCAAACGGTAGTAAGGATTTAGTGGGGTTTCACAGGAATAGATGAAAGGGGGATTTTGATGAAAGACAAGAGAATCTTGAGAGGAGGCTGCCTTCGCCGCCAGGATCTATTTGAGTGATTCAGCAGAAAATCAGCTTGATTCTCAGCCCGTCTGAGAGGATGTGATTCCTCCATTAAGTCATCATAAGATTACTGAGTGTCTGCTTTTCTCGCCTTCTCTGACACAAACACGCCATGTGCCATAATCTAAGCCAAGCCCCACTAAATTCTTACCACCAATGATTGGCTTCCTCTATGGCTCTCCAGAGATGTCCTAAGACCTAAAAAGTATTGAATATCCTATTACTGCTGCAACACAAGTACCATGAGCCAGTGATACCTCTCTACCAGTCCAAGGTGTCTGTCATTTCCTATAAACCCCGCTAAAAAATCCCAATCCCCTAATACCCCTCTATAAAACACTTCCAGGAAACCAAACACTTATTAAGGTGACGAAAGAGTTCAAAGTTCAATGTGCTTGGAGAGAGAGAGAGAGAGAGAGGGAGGGAGAGACAGAAAACAGAAGGGTGAATGTGGCCTGACTGAGTGTGTTCAGTTTAGTCAGAGTTGCGACATGAGGATGGCGTCTTAGGCCCGGGTGGATGGTTCCCTATTCCCTACATAGTGCACTACTTTTGATACGGTACCATTTGAGACGTAGGTAGCCCAGGGTTGCAATGCCAGGTTAATGCAGCTGAGTATATAACAGACAGTTTGACAGTTTGATTTTTGTTCAAACTGTTGCTAGATCTATTTAATTCATAAACATGCTTGCTCTGCAGAGACAACTCTTGATTTTAAGCCTATAGGGAAGATGCTGCATCAATGCGACATAGCAGTACCAAATGTCCTGCCCTGCGCTTGGGCTCCTCCATGTGGATGGAAGGGGTGTGGCAGGCAGTCTCTGTCTACATTTATTTGTATTTATTTTATTTAACCTTTATTTAACAAGGCAAGTCAGTTAAGAACACATTTTTATTTACAATGACGGCCTACCCCGGCCAAACCCTAACCCGGACGATGCTGGGCCAATTGTGTGATGCCCTATGGGACTCCCAAACACGACCAGTTGTGATACAGCCTGGAATTGAACCTGGGTCTGTGCTGTAATCCACATTATAAATAAATGAAGGAGGGTGTGAGAGTATGCGGTCAGGGCACTTCTCTGTAATTGGGGCGAGACTCAGGCTACTTCTAGCCTGGTCTTCATTCTCTTTGTGCTGTCTTGCCAAGTCTTGCCTAGTTGGCAAGACAGGACAAACAGATCTGGGACCAGGCTGGCTACTGCTGCATTCTGGAAATATAACTGACAGAAGCAGCTCCAGACCAGAACAATCAATATGTCCACAAAGAGAGAATTGTGAAAGCAGCAGCTACTCTTCCTGGGGTTCATGACATAACATGACATAATACAGAACATTAATAGACAATAACAGCACATGGAAAGAACTACATCAATTTAAAAATGGCACATGTAGCCTACATATCAATACATACACACAAACTATCTAGGTCAAATAGGGGAGAGGCGTTGTGTCATGAGGTGTTGCTTTATCTGAAACCAGGTTTTGTGTTCATTTAAGCAATATGAGATGGAAGGGAGTTCCATGCAATAATGGCTATAAATAATACTGTATGCTTTCTTGAATTCGTTCTGGATTTGGGGACTGTGAAAAGACCGCTGGTGGCATGTCTGGTGGGATAAGTGTGTGTGTCAGAGCTGTGTGTAAATTGAAAAGACCCCTGGTGGCATGTCTGGTGGGATAAGTGTGTGTGTCAGAGCTGTGTGTAAATTGGCTACGCAAACAATTTGGAATTTTCAACAAATTCATGTTTCTTATAAAAAGAAGAATTGATGCAGTCAAGTCTCTCCTCAACTGCTGCTGTGTGATCTGAGACAGTCATTGTTTTTGATCTGCGTTTGATAGATAATGCCTGGGGTCTCATTCCAAGCTGAGCAGTCTATTCAGACACCCTATGAGGAGAGGCATGGTTACAGGGTTTTGAATAAAATGCTGCCTGTTAATTCTATGTAATAATAATGTTAATCATGATCACTTAATAACCATGATTCTCTTTTTAGAATCTAGTCAGGGGCGCAACTTTCACTGGGGACGGTGGGGACATGCCCCCCCCCCCCCCCCACCCCACAATATTCTGAAATTGTATTTTTGCCCCCCCCAGGTTTATCATTGGAATGTGACACAAAACGAGGCAACAGTGTGCTTTTGGACAGAGTGGCCGGGTAGGCGGTTTTGAGTGTTTAGCCGACTGGATTTAAAAAAAAACTTCTAAAACCAAGGTTGCGCCCCTGAATCTAGTTATGTATAAAAAATATCAGTAGACCAAGGACATAGCATCAGACAGAAATTACAATCTCACAGTCACTGTCCCACACACACCACACATAAACACACACCACACACCAAGAGAGTGTGGCCTTGTTTAGCCTGATAGTAGTTGATAAAGTGTGACGAACAGCACCTATTCTCTGCAGGGGAGAAATCGGTCCTATTACACACAGGATATGTCCCAAACGGCACCCTATTTCCTATATAGTGCACTACTTTTGAACAGAGCCTATGGTCAAACGTAGTGCACCACATAGGGAGTAGGGTGCCATTTAGGACGCATGCATAATAATTGCATCTCTGCTACTAGCGCTGATGGACAGGCCTGTGCAGTATCTATAACAAGCAAAACTCCCTAACACACACACACACTGGCACACATTACACACACATACACACACAAATGGGTTGATTATCAAATGTTCTTCTGCTGCTGGGGTTGTCTGTCAGACAATGAAATACTGAGCCTCTAATGCATGACTGAGAACTGTGGCCCAATCCCAAATCGATCCCTAAGCCCTATGCACTTGTGGAGATCTGAGAGAATTTGACAGGTGTAAGCAGGTGTAAGCTCCCAAAAGACGTCCAAAAGGCTTCGGAGTCAGTCCATGCTTACAGAGGTGTAGCCTACAGTCTTGCCTGAAATTGAATTTTATGAATGCCCATCTACGTATGTGGTAAACCGCTTGTAAAACACCAAAAAACGACAGGACCAAAAAAAACGTCTTAAAGACGTCGGCTCGTGCTTACTGGGGTCTAGCCTACCATATCGTCCGCAATGGAATTTTATGAATGCCCATCCATGTGGTAGGCCCACCGTTTGTAAAACAGGCCGTTGTGTTGGTTTTATTAGTCCTGATTCCTGTGACTAATCAATTTGGCGATTTAATCTTTGAATATCAGAGTTACCTAACTTTATCTGGATTTTTCGCGAGCCTATTTGTAATGTGTTTACACAGTGAGAAATYTAGAAGTATTTTATTTTTTGCTATGATCAGCTGGTCAAATTTATGGATACAAACTTCAAACCACTGATGATGACAGTCGGGTGAAACTCCTGGACAACAGTTGTGATTGTCCATTCCGTATTGTCCATTTTACTTTGACCTGTCCTGTTATAGGATATGTTGTTAACATGACAGCTCATTATAACTGATTTAGTGCCATTTAGGTTCTTAGCCTATTTGATCGGAAAACCTGCATGATGTAAAAGTGTCCTCTATCTTCATACATRTTATKTCCAGYCTGTAYGATACAGAAAAYGCCACATARTCTTTCTACCATATCCTCTATCTGCTACATGATTTATGTTAGATCATGTTGTTRAATGAACGTTGGTGGAACGCTGCAGAGATGCATCTCTCCAACAGCACCCTGGAGAGGCGCTGGGAATGGACAAGCAAAATATTWTTCACCCCTGCCTTTGACAAAGTGGGCAATGCTTATCAAAGGGCGACATCAGCGCTCACCTAAAAAGCCCATATGTCACTGGTTGAGAGAAATTGTCATGGTTTTTGGGCAGAATTATGTGAGGTTTTATGTGTTGTTGTTGGAGGTGTGTCTTGGTCAGTTTAGCTCAGAAAATGCTGCCCTTGTCAATCTGCCTACCTAATGCCGTTGCCAGCCGTTGTCCCATGTGTTGGAGCCAAATTCCCATTTTCTTCATTTGTGTTAAATATATTGTTTTGCTCCATTTATACAACTATAAATATTGTGTTATGGAGTATGGTTGGAGTTTTTGGTTTTCTATTATGATTAACATGGGTATTTAAAAGCAGTATGGAGCATTTCCTGGGCACACCCCTTTTTTCCCATGTTCCCCTTCCCTTTACCTATTTGTGTTTTTTGCAGTATGTGTAACAATCTTCGTCTGGAGAAAGAGAGGAGGACCAAAGAGCAGCGTGGTAAGTGTTCATGATGAATCTTTAATAGAACAAACTGAACACTGAAATACAAAACAATAAATTGAACGAACGAAAACCGAAACAGTTCCGTGTGGAACACACAGACACGGAAGACAACCACCCACAAAACACAACAGAAAACAGGCTACCTAAATATGGTTCCCAATCAGAGACAATGACTAACACCTGCCTCTGATTGAGAACCATATCAGGCCAAACGAAAAACCCAACATAGAAACACAAACATAGATAACCCACCCAACTCACTCCCTGACCATACTAAAACAAAGAAAATACAAAAGAACTAAGGTCAGAACGTGACAGTATGGGTCTACAAGGCCTCAGGTATGGAGCTACCTTACAGTTTTTTTAGCGCTACGATACTAAGAAAGCTGCTTCTAGTCTATTCCTTTTGCTTGGAGTTTAAAACTGATCGCTTCGACTTTGTTCGTTGATGGAATATTGCCAATGAAATTACCTTTAGTTTGGAAATAAATGTATGTTTTTACACTATCGGAGCTTTGGATTCCCTGTTCTGTGGTTGCTTTGGAAATGCCTCTGACTACGTCATCACATACCTGTGGCCTCAAGGTAAGTTTGGAATTGGATGACAAATTGCCTTCATACCATGTTTCATGAGCTGAAATAAAAGATCCCAGAAATGTTCCATACGCACCAAAATACTTATTTCTCTCCAATTTTGTGCACAAATTTGTTTACATCCCTGTTAGTGAGTATTTCTCTTTTGCATAGATAATCCATCCACCTGYCGGGTGTGGCATATTGAGAAGCTGATTAAACAGCATGATCATTACACAGGTGCACCTCGTGCTGAAGACAATAAAAGGCCACTAAAATGTGCAGTTTTGTCACACAACACAATGCCACAGATGTCTCAAGTTGAGGGAGCATGCAATTGTCATGCTGAATGCATGAATGTCCATCAGAGTTGTTGCCAGAGAATTGAATGTCCATTTCTCTACCATACGCCGCTTCCAACAACGTTTTTTGAATTTGACAGTGCGTCCAACCGGCCTCACAACCGCAGACCACGTGTATGACGTTGTGTGGGCGAGTGCTTTGCTGATGTCAACATTGTGAACAGAGCGCCCCATGGTGGGGTTATGGTATGAGCAGGCATAAGCTGTGGACAATAAACACAATTGCATTTTTCAATGGTAATTTCAATGCACAGATATACTGTGACGAGATCCTGAGGCCCAATGTAGTGCCATTCATCCACCGTCATAATCTCATATTTCATAATGATAATGCACAGCCTCATGTTGCAAGGATCTGTACACAATTCCTAGAAGCTGAAAATGTTCTTCGATGGCCTGTATACTCACCAGACATGTCACCCATTGAGTATGTTTGGGATGCTCTGGATCAACGTGCACAACAGTATGTTCCAGTTCCCGCCAATATCCAGCAACTTCGTACAACAATTAGATTAGTGGGACAACATTCTACAGGTTGCAATCAACAGCCTGATCAACTCTATGCAAAGGAGATGTGTTGTGCTGCATGTTCAAATGGTGGTAGGATCCTAATTTGACCTGTACTGTCACAGCAAAATAATTCCGCACAACAGGCGCCCCCCCTTGGTTTGTGCTGTGGTGGAGATCTTTGTGGGCTATACTCGGCCTTGTCTCAGGATTGTAAGTTGGTGGTTGAAGATATCCCTCTAGTGGTGCGGGGGCTGTGCTTTGGCAAAGTGGGTGGGGTTATATCCTTCCTGTTTTGCCCTGTCCGGGGGTATCATCYGATGGGGCCACAGTGTCTCCTGACCCCTCCTGTCTCAGCCTCCAGTATTTATGCTGCAGTAGTTTGTGTCGGGGGGCTAGGGTCAGTTGGTTATATCTGGAGTACTTCTCCTGTCTTATCCAGTGTCCTGTGTGAATTTAAGTATGCTCTCTCTAATTCTCTCCTTCTCTCTTTCTTTCTCTCTCTCGGAGGACCTGAGCCCTAGGACCATGCGTCAGGACTACCGGGCATGATGACTCCTTGCTGTCCCCAGTCCACCTGGCCTTGCTGCTGTTCCAATTTCAACTGTTCTGCCTGCGGTTATGGAACCCTGACCTGTCCACCGGACGTGCTACCTGTCCCAGACCTGCTGTTTTCAACTCTTAATGATCGGCTATGAAAAGCCAACTGACATTTATTCCTGATTATTATTTGACCATGCTGGTCATTTATGAACATTTTGAACATCTTGGCCATGTTCTGTTATAATCTCCACCTGGCACAGCCAGAAGAGGACCGGCCACCCCTCATAGCCTGGTTCCTCTCTAGGTTTCTTCCTAGGTTTTGACCTTTCTAGGGAGTTTTTCCCAGCCACCGTGCTTCTACACCTGCATTGTTTGCTGTTTGGGGTTTTAGGCTGGGTTTCTGTACAGCACTTTGAGATATTAGCTGATGTACGAAGGGCTATATAAAATAAACTTGATTTGATTTGAACAGGATTTTAATGTTTAGTCCATAATGTTGCTTTATTGGTGGTTAGGCTATTAGCTGTCCAAAAGTAGGCTTCATGGAAAGTGCAATACTGTTGGGCTCCCGAGTGGCGCAGCGGTCTAAGGCACTGCATCTCAGTGCAAGTTGCGTCACTGTAGTCCCTGGTTTGAATCCAGGCTGCATCACATCTGGCTGTGATTGGGAGTCCCATAGGGCGGCGCACAATTGGCCCAGCGTCGTCCAGGTTTGGCCGGGGTAGGCCGTCATTGTAAATAAGAATTTGTTCTTAACTGACTTGCCTAGTTAAATAAAAAATCTATATAACTGTGGGTTTTCAGTGAATGGAAGCAAAGCTCATCTGCAGGAAAATTCTCAGCAATAAAAGTGTGATCAAATTACATTTGTTATAACTGACTGAGATGAGTGTAGGTCTATACCTTATATTCATGCAGCAAGGGTGTATGGTACCACATAGAGACCTAAAAAGAACACTTATTCTAAAGCCTGGTGTTCCCATGACTATAAAAACACTTTCCAAGACACTTTCTTAAAATGATATGGGTGTTATTATGAATTACCAGCTCATCTGAATTCAAGACCGCTGCCAGGTGTATATGTGAATTATCTTGAAGATCACTGATATTTTGCCACACATTTTATAAAGACGTCTGTTCATTGAATGTACATACAGAACTACCTAAAATTATCTGGATTTGTGTTTCAAAACCTCACATATGACCGAGAGGAACATGAGATGTAATTTGCTTTGCCCTACATGACATAGTAACGCATTGCTGGTTTTCTGAACTCATCAAATAAAATCTTATATTCAAATTATAATTAAACCACTGCAATATCAATACTGATATGTTAGCAAAGAAAATAAACTGCATGTTGTACAAATTATGAAACTTTATTTTTTATTTTTTTTACAATATTCCATAGAAGAAGGCTCAGACACATCTGCCTAGTCCAGGCATTGTTTGTAGTAGTTTAAAGAGGGTGTCCGGTAATAGTGGGTGTGGAGTCGGTTGCCATGGTGAGGTCACATCACTGCTTAACTCAGTGCAGGGTATTAGTGGGCATGCATCCACACAGGGCTCGCCTCTCTGCCCTCAACACCAGGGTCTCAGTCTAGGAAGAAACAGAGGCAATGCCATGTTAGGGAGCACCAGTCTGAGTAAACATTTTAAACAAGACTAATACATTACTTTGTCCGTTAACTTTTACTTGGTACCCATCCCGGATCCGGGAGCACCCCCCACAGTAAAAAAGCTGACTAGCATAGCCTAGCATAGCTTCACCAAGTAATACAAGCATCTAAATATCATTAAATCACAAGTCCAAGACACCAGATGAAAGATACAGATCTTGTGAATCCAGCCATCATTTCTGATTTTTAAAATGTTTTACAGGGAAGACACAAATAGTTAAATCTATTAGCTAACCACGTTAGCAAAAGACACAACTTTTTTTACTCCACCATTTTTTTCCTGCATCAGTAGCTATCACTAATTCGACTAAATAAAGATATATAAGCCACTAACCAAGAAACAACTTCATAAGATGACAGTCTGATAACATATTTATGGTATAGGATATGTTTTTAGAAAAATGTGCATTTTTCAGGTATAAATCACAGTTGTACATTGCAGCTGCAATCTGAAATAGCGTTGGAAGCAGCCGGAATAATTACAGAGACCGACGTCAATTACCAAAATACTCATCCTAAAACATTTCTGAAAAATACACAGCCTACAGCAATCGAAAGACACAGACTTGTGAATCCAGACAATATTTCAGATTTTCTAAGTGTTTTACAGCGAAACACAATATATCGTTATATTAGCATACCACATGAGCTAACATCACTCCAGCATTAAATCAAGGCAAAGGGGCGATAACGTTATCGACACCAAAATATATAAATTTTTTCACTAACCTTCTCAGAATTCTTCAGATGACAGTCCTGTAACATCATATTACACAATGCATATAGAGTTTGTTCGAAAATGTGCATATTTAGCATCAAAAATCTTGGTTATGCAATGTAATCTGTCAAAACATGGCATGCATTCGGGCCGGCGCCATCTTGGAAAGGCACCTATGATACGATTATTTATCGATTAGATTGACAAAAAAAATACAGGTTGGACAGCTAATGAAAGATGCATTGGTTATTAATGCAACGCCTGATTTAGATTTTTTAAATTAACGTTACAAGACATACATTGTGAGTTACAGCCAGACTAGTGCCGCAAAAAATGGCCGACAACTGCCTTTAAAATTTTCCACATAAATACGGAATAAAATCATAAATAACTCTTACTTTTGGACGAGCTTCCATCAGTATCTTGGGCAATGTGTCCTTTGTCCAAAAGTATCGTTGCTTTGTTGTAAAACGACCTCCTCAACTTCAGAACTAGCAGCTAACGATAGCTACATGGCACACACATGCCCAAATCGTCAAACGCAATACTAAGGAAATTCAGAAAAATAGCAATATACTCGCATAAACTGATATAAATCGGTTTCAAATAACTTCGTTATGATGTTTCTAACACCTATATCGAACTAAATCACAGACGGATAGATCTTTGATCAATAACGAGAGCTTTTGAGCATGCGATTCTGATGTCCTCCCTTGCGTCCTGGCGAGCGTCAAAAGGAAGGGTCATCTCACTCCATTCCCTTTTATAAACTCTGACAAACACGTAGAGACACCATTCCACTTCTCATGGGTTACTGACATCCAGGGGAAGGCGGGTGCAGTTCATGTCAAGCCATAGGGCACACACAGAGTTTTCAACTGATCCGAGATCAGAGACTATTTTTCAGAGCTTTGCATGTCCTGTCATGAGTTTCGCTGTAGAAAGAGTTCTGGTTCACCCACAGACATAATTCAAACGGTTTTAGAAACTAGAGATTGTTTTCTATACAATAGTAATAATAATATGCATATTGTACGAGCAAGAATTGAGTATGAGGCAGTTTAATTTGGAGACGATAAATGCTAACGTTGAAACAGCACCCCCTATATTGAGAACGGAAATGTGTCTTTTCGCTCACAATCCAACCCTCCGAGACACACACACCCGCGGGGTCGGAAGCAATGGGTCAGCCGCAGTGCAGCGCCTCTGGAGCAATTGTAGGGGGTTAAGTGCCTTGCTCAAGGGCACAACGGCAGGCAACTTATAGAAGAACTGTACAGAGGAACTTTTGACCAAGATGGACGACGACAGCAAGACTTATAAATCTGACCGGAGAAAGCAGCCGAGCAAGCGAAACAGTATGTTTAACCCATGTACATATCTGATGGTGTCTGGCCAAAAAGAGTATGACATGTCATATTATTTTTGCCAGACACCATCAGATACGTGTACTACAGATACTAAGACAGAGGGGCGCTGGTTGACGCTTTCTCTGATGAAAGATTCGGCCTCTTGCAAATTTAAGGAAACTTATGAAACACGGATCGACAAGAATGAGAAATCATTTAAAATGTTTTTWTTTTWWTTTTTTATGTTGACTGGGTTCTGTTGGCATCCATGTTTCCACGCCCCTTTGTAGGCTGAATGTCATTACACTCATGGTGTTTGTAAAATATATCCCTTTCCGTTCAAATGGCAGGTGCACAATCCACTCTTTCGGATGCTGGACTTATTTCGCAGTAGATGAACGTACGCAGGTAACCTACTTAACTTTCTATTTAAAAAAATGTCCTATTAAAAAATAGAGACCCCATGACTATCATGGTATAATTCACACTCTGGATGGCACTTTAAGTGAATTTACTGCTGTACGGGTTAAAAAAATACTGAGCTTGAATGCAAACACTCTAACAAGAGTTTTGGAATTAATTTATGATTTGCTTGAACAGGGAAATATCTCAAACCTAAGCTGAAGCATTTAATGCGTTGAACCATCATAATTATACAAATCCTCCTTCCATCGACTAAGGTTCAAAATGACTAGGGGAAACATCTGCCAATGTGCCATTGAGCAAGGCACTTAACCCTAGTTCCTCCTGTAAGTCACTCTGGATAAGAGCATCTGCTAAAAGACGCAAATGTAAATGTATATGTTATGGCTCCCCTAAACTGGGTCTGTGCCCCACCTTGGCCACTCCATTGAAAATGTACTGGACACGCCACTGATCAGTGGTTGAAGTGGAATGAAATAGGTACTGGTACTCATTTTGGGTGCTGGAAGTCTTTGTTTAGGTGGTGGTACTCATAATATAATAAAGCCAATAGCCTATTCTATAGCAGGTGCCAGTTCTCAATCTATAGAAAAATTAGAGGTGGACATCTCCAGCCCACTTCAAGCACTGAGTATATGCAATAGTCATTACACTGTACTTACAAGAATAATTACAATGTAACATAAGGTGTAACTGAAACAGAGAGGGATAGGAACTGTTACCTGGGCATCGAGGTTGAAAGCAGTCTTCTTGAGGTCTTGCAGTGCCCTCTGCATGAATTCAAATGCATGACAGTCCACACAGGGACGACCTGCAAGACAATGAGACAAAATACAATAACAGTGTTCAGTATGATTCATTATATATAGGCTACTGCATTTGTGAAAACAAAATCAATATCTGAAGACTTTTATAATTACAAGTAATACCTTATATGCTGCTACACTTCATCAATCAATGGCTGTTCTCAATTGGTAAACTATCGATTAGGCAATCAGATTTGATTTTGTGTAGGTCTAATAAATCAGACTTTTTTTCTATCTATGCACAATAGTCATCCGCACAACAGTAACAAACGCTCATTGTGTGTAATCGCAAAAAGAACAAATACAATAAAACCTATTAAATAAAACCACTTACTTTCGGCAGGTATTACCGTCCCTGTCTCCTGCTCGCTAAAGCCTGGCCTAAAAGACAGCATCTGCACGGCCAAGAGCAGCATCACCGCTTTCAAATAGCCGCTCGATGCCATACTGCGGTGCAGCATGTCAAGAGGAAGACCTGGGAAACGGATAGGCAGCTATCATATTACGAAGCATTGGTAGGCTAAATGAAAACGATTGTAGGCTACGTTTGCTCAGCGAAAGAATCACTAGGGGCTCCCGAGTGGCACAGCGGTCTAAGGCACTGCATCCAGGCTGTATCACAACTGGCCGTGATTGGGAGTCCCATAGGGCGACGCACTTTGGCCGGTGTAGACTGTCATTGTAAATAAGAATTTGTTCTTAACTGACTTGCCTAGTTAAATAAAGGTTCAATTTATAAATAAATAAATGTTTACATAGGCCTACTGTTTTACCCACTTCATATGCATATACATGCTTAATTCTAGTCAAGGCTCATCCTATATAACTTACTGTACATATTGTCTATTTCATCCTATATAACATATACTGTCCATACTGTCTATTTCAAACCATTATATAGGCCTACATACAAATATATATAGATGTATATATATCGAACCAGGAACCCTCTGCACACATAAACAACTGCCTCGCACGAAGCATCGTTGCCCATCCCTTCACAAAAGCCGCGGATTTGCAGAGCAAGGGGAACAACTACCTCAAGGTCTCAGAGCGAGTGACGTCACCGATTGAAACGCTATTATCGCGCACCGCGCTAACTAGCTAGCCATTTCACATCGGTTACAGAAGCATTAAAATGTAGGCCTACTCACTGTGTGTGTTAATGAAGAGACGATTCTGTTGAATATGAATTCGATGGGCAGAAAGCGCATGCGTATAAAACCCCTCTGTAAATTAGGCGAACGGATTGTTCCCCGAAAGCCCGTAAAATGATGCTAAATTGTTTTATTCATTGCAAATGAAATGTTGGCCTCTCTGGTTCGCTATGTTGGTCACATGTCTTATAGGCTAATTTAACCACAGCACTAATTTTAGCATCTTTAGTTGCATAACCTTAAATATACAGTAATTGTTGTACAATAATATTCCTACAGGCCTGTCTATTTTAAGAAATGTTTTAGTTGCATAACTCTAACACGCGAAATGAATGGTAAATAAATGCAATGCTGTTGTACACCTCAAGTGTTCTGTAAAGTAATTATTTTCAAAAGGCCCTGTAAAATAATATTTTTTGAGGACAGGTAAGAGAGAGGTGAGTTTATTTTGATCTCCCCGATATGAATATGTGGGTGGGTCCTAACAGTTCTGTTTTCTTAGGTAGCCTGTTAAAATGCCCGAACTCAATACACTTCTTTTTCCAAGATGGCGTCGATGAAGGACAGTGACACCGGCCTGTGGCTCCATAATAAGCTAGGATCAACGGACGAGCTTTGGGCGCCTTCTAGTATTGCTTCACTCCTCACTGTTTCAGTTATCGACAATATACGGTTGTGTTTTTCGAGTTTGTCGCCTCCAGTGAAGCTAAAACTCTTGCTAGGGATGCTGCATCTTCCCAGGCGGACTGTTGACGAGGTGGGTAACGTTACGCGAGTTGATATGACTGATTGAGCACTAGGTAGCTAGTTTAGATGGGATTATGCAACAGGCAGCCTTGACCGAGTTTCTAGCTGATGTTTCCTGAGCGGGAAGTATAGTTGTAACGTTAATGAACACCAAGCTTACAAGCTGTTTCAAGTGTATACTTAGCTAGTTAGCCGCAGATATGGCGATGCAGACAGTCAACATCATTACACCGTGTTCTCTACTCTAGTTAAACTATCGATAGCCAGCAGTCCGCATCGATCGCTTCCTTGCTTAGCTAGATTGCTGCTAACGTCAGCTGTGTAGGTAAGTGTCTACAGACCGGAGGTAGCTAACTATCGCGGCTAGGCTAATTCTGTCCAGTCGTATGTTTTCTGTTTTGTTTACCTAATGCACATGCCTTCTTTTCATAAACACCACGTTAGTTAGCTAACCTAAAATGTAGCATTGGAACTGTTTGTAGTGTAGTCGTATTTGTCATCTGATTTGTCTGAGAATCATTCAAATGCTGAACTTGTCGGAGTTTTGTCTGTCAGGTGGTTTCGCGTTTTGTTTTTAAATATTTTATTTCACCTTTGTTAAACCAGGTAGGCCAGTTGAGAACAAGTGCGACCTGGTCAAGATAAAGCAAAACAGTGCGACACAAACACAGTTACACATGGAATAAACAAACCTACAGTCAATAACACAATAGAAAAGTCTATATTCAGTGTGTGCAAATTAAGTAAGATTAGGGAGATAAGGCAATAAATAGGCCATAGTGGCGAAATAATTACAATTTAGCAATTAAACACTGGAGTGATAGATGTGCAGAAGATGAATGTGCACTGGGGTGCAAAGGAGAGAAAAAATAAATAACAATGAGGTAGTTGGGTGGGCTATTTACAGATGGGCTATGTACATGTGCAATGATCTGTAAGATGCTCTGACAGCTGATGCTTAAAGTTAGTGAGGGAGATATGAGTTTCCAGCTTCAGTGATTTTTTTTTAATTTTTTTTGCAATTCGTTCCAGTCATTGGCAGCAAAGAACTGGAAGGAAAGGCGGCCAAAGAGGAATTGGCTTTGGGGATGACCAGTGAAATATACCTGCTGGAGCGCATGCTACGGGTGGGTGCTGCTATGGTGACCAGTGAGCTGAGATAAGACAGGGCTTTACCTAGCAAAGAGTTATAGATGACCTGGAGCCAGTGGATTTGGCGARGAATTTGAAGCGAGGGCCAGCCAACGAGAGCATACAGGTCGCAGTGGTGGGTAGTATATGGGGCTTTGGTGACAAAACGGATGGTACTGTGATAGACTCCATCCAATTTGCTGAGTAGAGTTTTGGAGGCTATTTTGTAAATGACATCGCCAAAGTCAAGGATCGGTAGGATAGTCAGTTTTACGAGGGTATGTTTGGCAGCATGAGTGAAGGAGGCTTTGTTGCGAAAATAGGAAGCCGATTCTAGATTTCATTTTGGATTGGACTGCCAGTTAGTGCCATTTTGGAGGGCGTAACCAGCGAGCTAGCTAGGTCACAATTCCAAACTAGTGGGAGATGGTCTTTGAAATAGTTGTTGCTCTATTTTAAATCCGCTATCAACAGTTAAACTTTCTATTAAGCTTTGATAAATAAAACTCAACTGGTGTTGTAAACCAGGTGCATTCCATAAAATGTGTCGACATTGCTTTGTTTACCCATTCTATTTCCCTGATTTTAATACTGGTAAGCGATTGAATTAGCTACATGTAGGCTATACAGTTAGACTTGTCACTTCCATTTTTTATGACCATAACAAAATCTGTATCTCCTGTCATATATTATCTCTAAAATTAGTCCAAAGTTCTTTGCACTCCTAAGTTTCATCCAATGGAGACAGCTCTGGTTGACATTCTGCACCACGGAAGTTGTAGCTTCTATGTACGATTGAATATACACTGCTCAAAAAAATAAAGGGAACACTTAAACAACACAATGTAACTCCAAGTCAATCACACTTCTGTGAAATCAAACTGTCCACTTAYGAAGCAACACTGATTGACAATAAATTTCACATGCTGTTGTGCAAATGGAATAGACAAKAGGTGGAAATTATAGGCAATTAGCAAGACACCCCCAATAAAGGAGTGGTTCTGCAGGTGGTGACCACAGACCACTTCTCAGTTCCTCAGCTGATGTTTTGGTCACTTTTGAATGCTGGCGGTGCTTTCACTCTAGTGGTAGCATGAGACGGAGTCTACAACCCACACAGGTGGCTCAGGTAGTGCAGCTCATCCAGGATGGCACATCAATGCGAGCTGTGGCAAGAAGGTTTGCTGTGTCTGTCAGCGTAGTGTCCAGAGCATGGAGGCGCTACCAGGAGACAGGCCAGTACATCAGGAGACGTGGAGAAGGCCGTAGGAGGGCAACAACCCAGCAGCAGGACCGCTACCTCCGCCTTTGAGCAGGAGGAGCACTGCCAGAGCCCTGCAAAATGACCTCCAGCAGGCCACAAATGTGCATGTTTCTGCTCAAACGGTCAGAAACAGACTCCATGAGGGCCCGACGTCCACAGGTGGGGGTTGTGCTTACAGCCCAACACCGTGCAGGACGTTTGGCATTTGCCAGAGAACCCAAGATTGGCAAATTCGCCACTGGCTCCTGTGCTCTTCACAGATGAAAGCAGGTTCACACTGAGCCACGTGACAGAGTCTGGAGACGCCGTGGAGAACGTTCTGCTGCCTGCAACATCCTCCAGCATGACCGGTTTGGTGGTGTGTCAGTCATGGTGTGGGGTGTCATTTCTTTGGGGGCCGCACAGCCCTTCATGTGCTCGCCAGAGGTAGCCTGACTGCCATTAGGTACCGAGATGAGATCTCAGACCCCTTGTGAGACCATATGCTGGTGCGGTTGGCCCTGGGTTCCTCCTAATGCAAGACAATGCTAGACCTCATGTGGCTGGAGTGTGTCAGCAGTTCCTGCAAGAGGAAGACATTGATGCTATGGACTGGCCCGCCCGTTCCCCAGACCTGAATCCAATTGAGCACATCTGGGACATCATGTCTCGCTCCATCCACCAACGCCACGTTGCACCACAGACTGTCCAGGAGTTGGCGGATGCTTTAGTCCAGGTCTGGGAGGAGATCCCTCAGGAGACCATCCGCCACCTCATCAGAGCATGCCCAGGCGTTGTAGGGAGGTCATACAGGCACGTGGAGGCCAAACACACACACTACTGAGCCTCATTTTGACTTGTTTTAAGGACATTACATCAAAGTTGGATCAGCCTGTAGTGTGGTTTTCCACTTTAATTTTGAGTATGACTCCAAATCCAGACCTCCTTGGGTTGATAAATTTGATTTCCATTGATAATTTTTGTGTGATTTTGTTGTCAGCACATTCAACTATGTAAAGAAAAAAGTATTTAATAAGAATATTTCATTCATTCAGATCTAGGATGTGCTATTTTAGTGTTCCCTTTATTTTTTTGAGCAGTGTACTTTATTGTTCATTTACATGGAAATTTATTTTGTGCGATCAGAATACAAATGCACAAATACGCTGGAAAGTTAATAGTGCTGCGTTTACACAGGCAGCCCAATTCAGATAATTCCACTAATTAGTCTATTGACCAATCACATCAGATAGTTTTCATAGCTGATCTGATTAGACCAGTTAGTGGATAAAAGATCAGAATTGGGCTGTCAGTTTAAATGCAGCATTTTTTCTTTRTCTTTTTCTTTTATCTTAATGCAAACATTCACAGTCCCTGCAGCCTTCTGTCTGACCATATATTGGGCCTATGTCCCACTGTTCAGCAGCCTGGTGGCTGATGGAATGAAACTTGCCTTGCTCCTATTCTTGCTGAACAGTGGGACCTTATCTCTCCTTCTGGAGCACAGCAGCTCAAAACATTGGACCAGATTGTGTGCAGGGTTCTCTACAATGCACTTGGCCTTGTCCATCTATGAGGGAGGCCATGAAGCCCCCTGCACTGCAGCCTGCTGAGCTTGGAACACAGATTTAAGGTCCTCCCGATGATGGCCTTGTAAGGCAATTGACAGCCCACCATACCAGGCCAGGAAACAAAGTCGGCACACTCTATATGGCAGGTGTAGTACAGTGGCGGTCAGTGCCGTTTATGATGAGGGAGGACATTTTTATTTTTTATGAGCGTGGCCTTATTTCTATTACAGCATATTGGATGACTGTCATTCATATTCCATTCTCCCAGATCAATGTCAAATTGCTAGGTTTAGGATACTACATGGTACAACATTTTTCCCTATACCCATCATGAGGTTGCTACAACCTAGACAATGAATGAAAGTTTACAACGTAGGTGGACATAGGTCTAGAGACATTTGAGGTGACAGACAGTGAAGCATGGACAGACAGTGACACATTCAATTCTGCCTTGCACACTCTTGCGTGCATCTAGCTTATCTAGGGTGTAATCATTAGTCCAGCAGTTGCAAACAAGAGTTTCTTTTGGACAGATTCAGGTACTTTTATTCCCGTTTTGTTCCGTTTGCTCCCGTTTTTAAGAAATGTTTTCAACAGAATCGGTGGATTGAATACACCCCTGATCACGTGTAAACCCAGTTCACTTTCATAGCAGCCACATTGTATTCCTTCTGGCATCTATGCGCTCGCCTCCTCTCACCTTTTCCCTTCGTTTTTTGTAATTGTAATTATTCGCTCTTGTGGCCTATTTATTGCCTACCTCCTCATGCCTTTTGCACACACTGTATATAGACTTTCTTTTTTTTCTACTGTGTCATTGACTTGTTTATTGTGTTATTGGCTTGTTTATTGTTTACTCCATGTGTAACTCTGTGTTGTCTGTGTCACACTGCTTTGCTTTATCTTGGCCAGGTCGCAGTTGTAAATGAGAACTTGTTCTCAACTATCCTACCTGGTTAAATAAAGGTGAAATAATATGTTTTTTTAAAGTTTGTGGACTTCAGTGCATCAGCTGTATGTGACCAGCCGAAAAAACCTTTCCAAGCCAAACCATATCATAACCGCTAAACACAGCTTACATCGTAGCTAAAGTAACCATAATCAGCATAGCTAACAGAACTAAAGCGTTAGTAAACCCGCTTCAATCATGCAGTAACGTTAGCGTATAGTCAATAAGCAGTTTAGCGCTTACCACCAGCTGGCCCCGGTGGCAATAAATTAGTAAAACCAAAAACTTACTTTGACTTGGAACAGTTCCAGTGCTTTGTTGGACAGTCATAGCCAGCTAGCTAACATAGCATCCATCTGTTTGAGTAGGCTAAACTAGCTAGCTGCATTTGCTAGCTAAGTTATATATTTTTTTAAAGAAATTAATATGTTCAAAAGTGTTCATCTATTGTCTTTTTCTCTCTGAGTCAACTACTCACCACATGTTATGCACTGCACTGCTAGCTAGTTGTAGCTTATGCTTCCAGTACTAGATTGATTCATTCTCTGATCCTTTGATTGGGTGAACGTGTCAGTTCATGCTGCAAGGGCTCTGATAGGTTGGCGGATGTCCTCCGGAAGTTGTCATAATTACTGTGTAGGTTTATGGAATGGGGTGAGAACCATGAGCCTCCTAAGGTTTGTATTGAAGTCAATGTACCCTGAAGACGACGGAAGCTAGCTGTCCTCTGGCTACATCATGGTGCTACCTACAGAGTGCTGTTGAGGCTGCTGTAGACCTTATTGCAAAACAGTGTGTTATAATAAATTATTTGGTGACGTGAATAATATTTAGTGTAGTTTTATCAAAACAGTTTAACTTTTGGAATGTTTAAATTTTATGAAATTCACTGAGGAGGATGGTCCTCTCTTGCCTCCTCTGAGGAGCCTCAACTGGTGGTGTAGTTGGCGAGTGCCGGGTGTTGACATATATTCAATTTCCGTTCCCTGCTCTAACCTCCATATCCATATCTAACCTCCTCTGCCCCTACACACCCTGCCCCATGGAGATTCTAGGTTCAGTTTATTTCTATACCTTGTTCTATACCATTTGTATAAACTGCTTTAGGCCTACTGTGAGCCATGCATGCATGTAAAGCCTAAAAACACATTACCATTCCACAAGATTGGACAATAAAGTTTTTGTATCTTGCTCTACTCACCTCCACAATCATCTCCTCTCTGACCCTATCTGTGCAGATGAAGGAGGCCCTGTCCGAGATCATCCAGCTGGCCACGGTGGACTCTGAGCCCTGGGTACTGATGGTGGCAGACATCCTAAAGTCCTTCCCTGAGACGGGCTCCCTCAACCTGGACCTGGAGGAGCAGAACCCCAATGTACAGGACATCCTGGGGGAGCTCCGGGAGAAAGGTGGGTACACTACCATATGTCAGGGGTCACTAGTCAAGGGGGAAAATGAGAACAGCAGGAGTCATTGCGGTTCATGGTTCTAGCTTTGTCACTGGAGTGAATGATTTATGAAAATGGTGCTCTGTTTTTTTGTTGTACCTATTTCAAATAGGATTCATTTTCCAGCATGTTGGTGCTGCTTTACAATCGCCTGTTGATTGGCCGTGTATCAGAGTGGAGAATCGTTTTTTGTATTCAGAACATGAGCGGTGAATTGCTGAGCTCTAGACTACTTGTCATTATGCACTTTTTATTTATCACCTGTGTACATGTATGTAGAGGTACTGGTTGGTTATAGCATGATGCAGACAGGCAAGTGTACTAACGGCTTTCGCTTGCTCTTTGGGGTCTAGGTCGAGTTACTGTAAAAACACTGTCAGCTGCTGATGTAAAAAGGGATTAATTAAGCTTTCAAGATCCATTTAGAGATGTAATAAACAAGAAAATAAATGCTTTTGATTGCTCTCCTCCCTGCAGTGAGTGAGTGTGAGGCGTCAGCCATGCTCCCTCTGGAGTGCCAGTACCTGAACAAGAGCGCCCTGACCACCCTGGTGGGCCCACTCACGCCCCCCGTCAAACACTTCCAGCTCAAGAGGAAGCCCAAGAGTGCCACGCTCAGGGCAGAGCTGCTGCAGAAATGTAGGATAAGACACTTTACTTTATCCAGGGTACATGACAAGCGTCTAAAATGGCCACCTTGTCTCTTCACCTCAATCTCTGCATCTTCATCTGGGGACAAATGTATCGAGCGTCTCAGATTAGTAGTGCTGCTCTGGGATCAGGTCCCCCTCCTGTCCATTTACTGTTATTAGTGCAGATGAAGGAAAGCAGATGAGAAAAGGAAGCCACTTTAGACTGTTGAAATGACTCCCCATGTTTCAGGTCTCCTCTCCTTTGTGCTAATTTTACAGAAAGTTGAATGGTCTTTTTGTCACATTGATGAATGGTCATGACTCATGTTCATTGCGGCACGCACTGGAAAACGCATTTCTTATTGGACAAGTTAATGTAGTCCCTCCCTGTTTGTAAGTTTTCTTCTGTCATGTGCCAAATGACAACAGCACCCTTGAGTGTATTCACTAGGAGCCTAACGGAACCAAACAGGACGAAAAATGACCGACCTGAATTGGTTCAATTGAAAGTCTTATTTTAGTTTTAAAATGTTTTCCATTGCTAAATGTTATGCTACAATGTTCACTGATTTAATACACCCCATTGACTCATTTTTATTGCGTTTTCAGCCACAGAGACAGCTCAACAGCTGAAGAAGACAGCGGGAGTGCCTTTCCACGCCAAAGGAAGAGGCCTGGTCAAGAAGATGGACACCACCAGTGAGTTTGACACACTTCTTGTTGTTGCCAAGACTATGAACACTTACACCATTTATACCAGGGTTTAGCCTGTAATTGAACTGAATAGCGCTTCAATCTAGTCATTTGTTGCTGCTGGAGTGAAACATGCTTTTATTAGCACAATCATTGCGGAACAATTCTAAATGTAATTGCGTGTTAAAAAACTGTTTTGATTCCACATAGCTACAGCAAATCGCTTCCTCGTTGTGTAGTATGGGGACCCCAGGAAAAGCATGCTCCAAAAACACCAAAATACCTCATTTTAGAAACGGCAAAGCTCTCAGTATTGTGATGCAAGGTCTTTTAGATGTTGTACACATTCAATTGTTATATTTGCAATGTTCTATTCCATTTTGTTGCGAAAAAAGAACTTATCCTTTTAATTGTTTGAAACCTGAACATTTAACTGCAAATAACAGGGCATGTCTTACCTTGCTTCAAAGTATCCTGTATCCAAAATCCCATCAAACATGGAGGCAATTATTTTATAAAGACTTCCATATGCCAATGAAACCAGTAGTCTATTTCTCTCATGTTCTATTTGTTTCCTTCGATGTCAAGTATCCAGAAGTAGAATCCTGGTCATATTAGCCCGTGTGCGGTGCGCGTTTGACAGTGTTTTCCCACTAATTGCATTATGGAATGGACATTCGCGTGTCGCCTACTGCCTTGTGCAACTGGATTCTGGAATTCCTGACGGGCTGCCCCCAGGTTGTGAAGGTAGGCACCTCATCTTCACTGATTCTCAACATGGCCCCACAAGGGTGTGTCCTCAGTCCCGTCCTGTATTCCCTGTATACCCACGACTGCATGGGCTCAGAGTTCCAATTCCATCATCAAGTTCGCTGGCAATACGACAGTAGTAGGCATGATTTACCAACTATGACGAGACGGCCTACAGGGAGGTGGTAGGCACTTTGATGGCATGGTGCCAGGTAAACAACCTCTCCCTCAAATGTTAGCAAAACAAAGGTGCTGATTTGTGGACTTCAGGAGGAACCAGGCTGGACACGCCCCCATCATCATCATCAACGGTGTCGCCGTGGAGACAATAACTTCAAATTCTTCAGCGTACATATCTGAGAGAAGCAGAAATGGTCTAACCACTGGGACGCCGTAGTGAAAAAGGCACGACAGAGACTCTTAAACAGGATGCTGAAGAAATCCGGCCTATCCCAGAGGGCCCTCAGTGTTCAACAGGAGCACCATCGAGAGCATACTGTCGGGCTGGGTCACTGCCTGGTATGGAAACTCCACTGCCGCAGACCGCAGGACTCTTTAGATGGCGATACGTGCAGCTGAAAGCACCAGGTGTTACAGGAAGGCCAAGAAGATCATCAGGGACCCCAGCCACCCAAACCATGCCCTGTTCAAACACTCAGACGTGGGCAGACTGGACAATAGTTTCTACCCTCAGACCATCAGGCTGCTGAATATCCACCACTAGTCAGCTATCTGCTCCAGCCTCCCCACTGCTACTCCCCATGGACATTTTCCCCCAACTATTCCTGCTATGGACATTTCCCACCCTCACACCCTCAATGGTCACTTATATTACCTGCTGCTCCCCTACCCCTGCTACTCCTGCTATGGACATTCCCCCCTACCCCAATAACGTTCATCACTGTTGCAGTTATTCATATGTATATTATGTTAAAAAAATATATATATACATATTTTGTTTTTATTTCACTTGGTCCCCATACCCCCTCAATGGTCATGCTGTTCTCCCTATGGTCTTTATTCTGCCTCCACCCCAATGGATATTTATTTATTCATCACTGCTACAGTTATGATATGTATATAGTGCTATTTGTTTTTTTATTACCATTTTAATTATTTTATTTCACTTAGTCCTGCATCACACCTGCAACCCTGTACATGTGACTATTAAACAATCTGAATCTGTGCATTGCTGCGCTTTATAATGTGAAGAAATTATAGTTGATCAACTTCTTAAGCTAAACGTTCTGATCTGTTGCATCAGATTCATTGCTTTTTAGCAGGGTTTTTTAAGTATCCTAGACCTACTGGTTGTATGAATTTGGGCTCTATCGTCCCTCAACTGCCCCAGTGTCTGTTTTGGAATAGGACATTTCTTTGTTGCACAGAACGACAAGCTGACAAATAGAGTAGGTCAACTTTTCTACTATGGGAGATAGTAGATTGACATACGCTAGTGATTTTGCTGTTCGTTACTCGTCTTGTTGGCTGAGGAAAAGTAAATGTGGACAGTTATTCTAGCATCTTCAAATTGCGCAAGTTGCATCCTTGAGTTGCATGTTCGGTTAATATGAACTACCATACTCTAAATGTGATTTTCTGTCATTTTGAGCACTGTGGGTGGACGCCCTAATCAGGTTACACACCCAATGCATACGAGTCTGGTAAATTTCTCAAATGTCCGGTAAATGTAAATGCTGCCAGTCAAATGTCCGGTAAATGTAAATGCTGCCAGTCAAATGTCCGGTAAATGTAAATGCTGCCAGTCAAATGTCCGGTAAATGTAAATGCTGCCAGTCAAATGTCCGGTGCCACATTTTCCTGACGGAAAACCTGATTTATACCCCCTGGTATCTGAGTGGTTTCTGAGATCATGTTATCATGTTTTCTACCCTTCCTTCCAGCACCCCTGAAGGGGATCCCCAAAGCCCCGTTCCGCAGCCCCACCACCCCCAGCATGTTCAGCCCCCCCAGCAACCGCACACCCATCGCCCCAGCACGGACACCCCTGCGCAAGGAGAGGGGGGTCAAGGTGACTAAGGGGGCTTAACAAGTGGCATGGGCTGTGTCCCAAATGGCACCCTATTCCCTACATAGTGTGTGTTCAAATGTGTCAAGAGAAGCTGATGAACATTATTCTCTGTTTTCCAGTTGTTAGACATCTCAGAGCTGGATATGGTGGGAGCTGGTAGAGAGGCAAAGAGGAGAAGAAAGACTTTGGGTAACTGCCTTTTTCTATTTCCATCTATCGCTCTAGCTAGCAGTCTTCACTGTTGTTCACCATCCTTCAGACTCACTGACTCATATTAATGATTATGTGCTAGTGGTATTTGCTACAACATTCAGGACAAGAGAAGTTGAAATTGTTTAGAAAAGTTGAATGTCTTCACTTAAACCATTTATGGCCCTCTCTCTGTGTCACTGTGTGTACAGAAACAGAGGCTGGGGAGAAAGCTGCTAAAGAGGAGGCTGTGGTGGAGAACGCTACACCAGACTATGCTGCTGGACTGGTATCTACACAGGTAGGAACACTCACTCAGTGTCATTCACACACACTCACTAACTCACACAATGTAATGCAACTTATACAGCGGTATTGACACACTTTTCCTGTGTTTCAGAAACTGGGTGCGTTGAACAACGAGAGCGCCCTGCCGTCTACGAGCTACCTGCCGTCTACCCCCAGTATGGTCCCCTCCTCCTCCTACATTCCCAGTTCAGAGACACAGCCAGGTGAGAGAGACGCCTACAGAGCTGTTACTCAGATCTCAGGGTAACCCTCCATTTGGCTAGCCTGGGTATCAGTCGGTTTGTGTTAACATTCCACTCCTTGTACCCCAGACAAGTTTTCTGTAGTTACTCCTATCCAATCTTCTCAGATTGGCAGAGTGATATAGCGAGTGTCTCATGTCGATAACTGGATCTTCATTCTAGCGAACGCAGGTGGTTTGGGACGTGACGCCCTGCAGTCGGGTCGTCAGCCTGAGGAGTCAGCCACGCCCGGCGCTGCCGCCACCACCACCCTCCCGGGCCAGTTCAAACAGAGGACGCCCATGTACAACGCCAGCAACACTGCCACCAGCCCCACCGCCCCTGCCTCGCCCAGCACGCCAGCCAGCACCCCCGCCAGCAGCAACGGCCCCCCGGCCGCCGCCACCGCCACACAGCCCGAGACCCCCACCACACAGCCCCCCCAGCCCCCGACGCCCACGCCCCAGCAGCCCCAGCCCAAGAAGAACCTCTCGCTCACGGTGAGTTGGCTCAAGGCATCATTGGGACTTCCAATATCCACACTAGTATTCTACTTAGAATTAGGCATTATATTGGGTGAGCGTTCAAATCTGGACTACTTACTATGTGAGACTGCTATGCTTACATACAAACATTGACTGTGGAGATTGTAGTACAGTATGTGGAATGGTGGTTTACTTGCAATGGCTGATGTGTGGTTGTTTGACCTGCGCCGCTGTGTGTAACCTCTGCGCCGCTGTGTGTAACCTTTGCGCCGCTGTGTGTAACCTCAGAGAGACCAGATGTATGCTGCTCAGGAAATGTTCAAGACGGCCAACAAGGTTACCAGACCAGAGAAAGCGCTCATCCTGGGCTTCATGGCTGGATCCAGAGGTACTGTACTGCTTTCTGCAAAATACTCCCTCATTTTGGTAAAAAGTAAAAGCTTTTTTGCAACGGATTAGAAATATTCCCTGGAGTATGTCCAGCTAGTCGTATACTGTGAGTTTAACGTTTTAGTAATGTGTTTGACTGGGATGTGGATATGTGCAAGCCCTCTGGTGGGGGTCGCATCTAAGCCTATCTGGCTATTTACTCACATGTACATGTGTACACAAACACACCTTACAACACTCTTACCCTCACTGCTAGTTGAAAATGTCTGACTTCTACCATATCACCACACAACATCTAACTGATCTATCCCCTCCTCCTCCAGAGAACCCTTCTACCATAACACCACACAACATCTAACTGATCTATCCCCTCCTCCTCGCAGAGAACCCTTCTACCATAACACTCTAGAACATCTAACTGATCTATCCCCTCCTCCTCCAGAGAACCCTTCTACCATAACACTCTAGAACATCTAACTGATCTATCCCCTCCTCCTCCAGAGAACCCTTCTACCATAACACTCTAAAACATCTAACTGATCTATCCCCTCCTCCTTCCAGAGAACCCTTCTACCATAACACTCTAAGAACATCTAACTGATCTATCCCCTCCTCCTCCAGAGAACCCTTCTACCATAACACTCTAGAACATCTAACTGATCTATCCCCTCCTCCTCCTCCAGAGAACCCGTGTCCGGAGCAGGGGGACATTATCCAGATAAAGCTGAGTGAACACACAGAGATCCTGCCCAAGGCAGATGGCACGGGCAGCACCACCATGCTGGTGGACACAGTGTTTGAGATGAACTACTCCACAGGACAGTGGACCCGCCTCAAGAAGTACAAACCAATCACCAACGCCTCCTGAGGTGGCTGCTGGCCTGCCTGTCGGGACTAAACATACATACATACATACATTTGCATGCGCAAGCATCAACACACAGACCAAATCCTCCTCTGGTGGACAGGGACTTGTCACACACACACTTGTGCATACACACATGGGCCAAATTCAGTGTGTGAGGGGCTAGGGAGGGTTGAGTGGGAGGGATAGGGGGGTACAGGTTAACGGGGTATGGCTCCCTCTTTCAAAGTTCCTGCATTGCCAGGCAGGGGTATCCTCAAGACTTTTCCCCCCCCATTAGTTTTTTTTGTTTGTTTTTGTTTATATGTCCACTCAGATTACTGAATGTTTGGTAAGGGGAGGGATACAAAGTTCTACCTTATTTTGATAAGACAACTGTTAACACTTGCTTTACTATTAAAGGTACAAGCATGCCACACTATGTCAAGAGAAAGTCGTTATTACAACTGTCTGTGTTTTTCATTGTGAGAAGGTAAATAATGGGACGTTTGCAGCTTCCTACTTACTGTCAAAGAATGATTTGAAAAGAACAAAGAAAAGAGCCTGAACACATCAGAAAAATGTGACAGAGGGATGATCTGCTGTTTCCTTTGTGCTGTCTAGTTCTGTTATGGAACATTCTGGAGAAAGCCGTTTTTCATCCTTACCAAGAAGGGAAGAAAATAAAGTGAAAACATGTTCAGATTCCAGAGTGTTTAACGTCAGTCCTTCAGAACATCTCTCCTCCTGACTCTAAGATCATGATGATTAGGGTAAAGGTGGTCTATGGTAAAGACGCACCGTTGACAGCTTCGTCCACACTGATCTGTCGGATTACTCTTCAAGACAGGATGTTCAGGCAACTGGGGCTGCACTAGCATGACGATACCTGTCGTAAGACAATGCAGTCTCACTGGTATTTAGTACAGTATGAATCAGTGGCGGCTTGTCCATTAGCATGTTTGGGGGCGGTGCCCTATAGTCCAAAAAAAAGTATGTTTAAAACACTCATAAGTGCTGTAGCCTTTACATTTTACGGTTTAAATATGTTCCAAACTATTATTTCAGTTGGCCTCTTATTGCTCTGAGGGGGGCAGGTTTTAGCACCCAGGACCGCTACATTAGATTACATTGACAGATAGCGGTTCTGAGAAGAAATGCACGGCTGCTTCAAGTCTATTGCTCCTCTTGGGGCGTTGAGCGTGAACGCCCCAGCTGCTCTGATCTAACTCCATTCCAACAGCAGGCAGTAATCATGGTCAACAGATGTGAAAATGAATGGGATTTTGGCGCCAACAGGCAGCATCTCGTGGTGGGATTAGCGGCTGTGAGTATACTGTATGTCATTACAATCTGAAATCAGGAATAAAAGTTAACTCATCAATATAGCACTGATTTTGTACGGCACCTGACCTTCGGATTGACTGTCATGCTCATGACAGGTTTAGGCTACAAGATGAAAGGTTGGTGGAATTCGTTTCCAGATTAGCCAACATAGCTTGAATGTTCATTGCTTGCTACTTGATGAGGCCCAATCCTTCAGTCGACTCAGACTGGCGCTTTGCTTTGGTGTATGCCCCCAAATTATGTATTCTAATTCACTAATGGAGGAGAGGATAAGGTTTTTATTTTTTGCGAGGCAATTTAGTTGGCAATTAAGCTTTTCTCTGAAATTTCAGTTATGCCAGAACTGTGTTTTTGATCTGCAGTCATTTCTGGTTTCTATCAGGACTGGTGCTATTCTGTTATGTCAATCCAGTCAGGTTTTTTAATTAACACATGATTTGGGGCATTTAGTTGAATTTATGGATCTCGCCGCACTGGACCTGTTGAAAAACCCTATTTTCTTGGCGAACTGTTGCTTTTCACTGGTTTAATTAACTATAGCGTATAGGCAATGAAATGCATTTCTGTCCAAACATTTCAGCAGGCCGTCTGCCCCATCTAATCAGTCAATCACGAGCCGCCACTCATATGAATGTCCCTAAGGCTGATTGGACTGTACCAGAGTAAGTGCTCCTCTGCAAGGCCCGCCTTAAAATTTAAGCAAATTACAAGGCTAAGATTTGTCTGTATCCTTTACTCAAACAAAGTCACTAGAAATTAGCATTTCACCCCCCCAAAAACAATTTTTTAAACTAATCTTACCTGGTGGGATAGAAAAGCAGACCACAGACATGAAGCCTGACCACCAGTTTCAACATAGTTCTGAAACACCCTTTTGTGCTTTCCTGGTGGCAGTGAAATGATATACAATCGAAGATAAGTATGTCCATGCATGCTTATTTCAATAATGTAATGGTGCTGAAATTATTGTAACATAAAAAAAAAATACCCGATTTTTATGAATATAGCTATATAAATGTAGATTTCCACCTAAATAGACATAGCCAAAGTTAATTTTTTCATGTGTGGCCATGCTGAATAGTTTAGAAAGGTCTGGAACTCCACTTTCTGTGAAACAATGGTTATAAATTGCTGAGGTGTACTAACTTTTGAGTTCACAGGTTCAAGTACGTAGTACAAATATTATGGAAAATATGAAAAATTATTTCCCCCCCCCTATTCAGCAAAAGGCCTTCTAAATATAGTAACAATAAAATAAAAAATTACTTAATATAAGTTTTCACCTTCACCTAATGTTATTAAGTGACATTGCACCATTTTACATTACTGTCAGAAAGTTGTCTGCATCACACAGCTGCCATTCAAATGTCTTCAGATCCTTACAACTTCAGCTTTAAGTGATTTCGTTTTCCCTGTAGGAGCCAATGGTCAGAGCATCCTTTGAAGAATCCTGTTGGGTTCCATGTTGAACCATTTCTACTGAGGTTTCTAAACGGAACCCAAAATGCTTCAACAGGAAATTAATCTGCTACTTCTCAATAAATCAGACTATTTAAATAGAATGTGTGGCTTTGGTAAAATCTATTTAAATAGAATCTGTGGCTTTGGTAAAATCTATTTAAATAGTRTGATTTATTGAGAGTAGCAGATTCATTTCCTGTTACATGTCAGGATGAGRCTGCAGGAAGGGTCACTYAAGTTAGCATTAGCCCACCATTATTCCTGATTCTCCAATAGAWTRTYRSYKWMRSYRAYAWTCTATCGACAAATAGAGAGTAGGGTGCTACAAGTGAAATCAGATTTTTTACAAACGGAATTGAATGCACACTGCTCACCTGCAAAATGATGACATCCAACATGTTCAGCTAACTCCATGTTTCGCGAATCGCTTACAGGTCGGATTGTAAACGTAGGGCTGGGTGGAATGGAATGGGCATTGTGGCAAAAATGTTAGTGTAACAATATAACTTAATCACTTTTTATAATTATTTTAGCGAGGCAATAATTAGTATGGCTAATTAAGCTTAACTTCTACTGAAAATATATCAGATTATGCAAAATACTAAACGAAAGTGGAACACAGAAAACAAGACACCCACCCTAACAAACTTATTTGATCCATAGCAAGCTCATCATTCTGGGTTTCATCCTATCACGGCGACAAACACTGGTTCGCATAAATTCCTCCATGAAAAAACCACCACCTTATGATCATAAACCAGTCAAGTTTTTTAATTAACACACAGCATGACTCTCTCGCGGGCAATTATGAGTTGAAGCATTTAAAAAACAGACAATAAAAAAAGACCCAAAAACAAAAAACCCAAAAAAAAACCTTCCCAAAAAATCACAGACAAAAAAAACACAAAAATACAACACTATAAACAACCCACTCAACAAAACCCAAAAACTACAATAAAAACAATAACCAAATCACAAAACACACACCCACCAAAAAAAATAACAAACAAACACAAAACCAACCCCCCATCACCCATCTCAATACTCACAAAACCAAAATCCATATCACCTAACCCACCACACCAACACATCCAACCAGCCACAAAAAGAAAATACACCCACACCACAACATCACCCAAAATATCATCATAACCATCAAATAGGATATCGCCGCACTGGAACCATCTGTTGAGAAGAACCCAACTAACTTACAGTATCTTCTGGAACGAAACTCAGTTGCTTTCCAGCTGGTCCTTATAAAATAACTATAACAGCGTATACTCAACCAATGAAATGCATTTCTGTCCAAACATCTATCACGACAGCAAACGCCCGTACATGCCCACACTCCTAAATACAGGACAAACAACTACAATCAAGAGATCGACGACAACTAACTCCCACCAAAACACCCACTATAAGTGTATAAGGCTGAATTGGAACTAGTACCAGAGCTCAAGCCAAAATGCCTCCACCAACACCTCTCGCCAACAACAGGCCCGCTTAACATCTTAAGCAAAAAAATAAACATAACCCCACAAGACCTAAAAAGGATTTGTACACTGCTGATAACCCACTCTTAAGTCACAGAAACAAAAAGACACACTCTAACCAGGCACCAATCAAAACACTCTCTCGAATCACCCCCCCAAAAAAAACCACCAACACATTTAACATCTCAACTAATCACTACTAAACAACTGACTGCGGCCATAGAAACCACACAAACCAAAAAAAACCACGCAGAATCTCCACACCGAACAAGAACGATCAAAATTGATCACGCTGAACACACCACTAAACCAATTCCAAGAAACACAAGAAACGTTCTGAAACACTGCACCACTTTTGTGCTTTCCCTGGTGGCAGTGAAATGATATACAATCGAGAGATAAGGTATGTCCATGCATGCTTTGATTCGAAAATAATGTAATGGTGCTGAAATTATTGTAAAAATCTAAAAAAAAATACCCGATTTTTATGAATATAGCTATATAAAAACAATAATGTGAAGATTTCCACAATCACCAATACGAGAACAATCAGTCCAACCAAGTATTAAGACTTTTTTTCAATAGTGTTAAGGCCATACGCTGAAGTAAAGTACCTAGAGAAAGAGCGGTCTACGAGACCATACACCTTTCCTAGTGAACACCAAGTAGAGTTATAAGACCAACAACAAACAACAAACCATTCCTGAAGGATCACGTACTTAGCTTTCGCAATAAACTGAGTTCACAGGTTCAAGTAACGCCTATACACCAAATTAAATTATGGAAAATAAGATGAAATAACACCATATTAAAAATTAAGAACATTCTCCCCACCCCCTACCATTCACAGCACAAGCCCTTATACCTAAAACACTATAAGTAAACAATAAAATAAAAAATTTCCTATAACATATAAAAAACACAACCACTCAAAAACAACCCAACCCCTAAACACCAACAAAAAAAACACCAGCCAATTTTACCCCACCTTCCACGCTACCAAAAATTTCTTACATAAGTGACATTCTTGCCCACCACGCATAACCACAACAAACACCAATCATTTAACACCATTCAACTAAGTCAAGAAAAGACTTGTCATGCACATTACACAAGCCTTGGCCAGGAAATTAAAAAAACCAACCCATGTCATATCAGAACTCCTCTAGCAACCTCATCAAGCCCACTACCCTCTCAAAAAATAAGAGTAAGCATCCTTTCGCATATCTCTCACCCTGCTAGGACCCCACAAATCAAAGAGTCAAGAGACATCCTTTGAAGAATAAAAACACCCTGTATGGGCTTACACCAATGTTGAAAAACAACAAACCCACATCTTATCTACTCGAGCACGTTTCTATAACCCGAAAAACCCAAAAATGACTATCAAACAAAGGAAATCTATCTGCTACCTCACTCACTAAATTCAGAAACTTATATATACCAATAAAAGCCTAAATTGTGGCATTGGGTAAAAAATATGAACACTATCCTAAATATAGGAATCTGGTGGCTTTGGTAAAACCAATTCATTTAAATAGTCTTGAATTAAAATCATTAGAGTAGCCAGATTCATCTTTCAACACATCGTTGACACACATGTCGAGAATAGAGTACACATGACAAAGGAAAATGGGTCACTCGAAAAACAAGTTGCCCATTCAAGCCAAACCTACTATGATTACTCCCTGATTCTCCACATCAGACCAAATCTGTGGCTATAATTGGTAACACATCAACTCGACAAAATCACCAAAGAGTTAAGCGGGTAAACCTACCAACCCAAGAGACAAAATCGAATTAATTTTACAAACGGAAATGAAAATCTGCACCACACTCAGCTTACACACAAAAAACAACAAACCTGAAAAATAATGACATACAACATCGATTCACAGAACTAATCAACACACCCAACTGATTTCAGCGAACACAAAAATACACGTTAACAGGTCGGAACTGACTGGTAAAACAAGTAGGACTGGGTGGACGACATGGCAAAATGGCATATGGTGGCACAAAATTTAGTGTAACATATACCACTTTAGCATCCCGTATAAAAACCACATCTAGCCCGCAACAACTCGCGGCGCCAAACGAACCAGGGACACCCAAGACCTCTGCAAGCCATCAAACAATGACCACATACACACCAATTCAGAAGACATTTCGTCAACCAACATGCGCCAATACACCACACAACAAAAACACGCGGCCACTTGACAGAAGACAACAGGGGAAAACACACTCTAAACATCTCTAGTTTCAAGTCAGCAGTGACCGTACACTAGTACTTGAAAAAAGCGCACCAAGTACAAATTAAGCACGCGGTACCCGATACGCTAAACTAGCCGTCAGCAAATAAATCATCACACCTAACACGCTTACTAACACTAAAGCGGAGGTGGAACCATATTCCATTACATGTTCATATATCTCCTGCCGTACAAGATTATATAACTTAACAAACTAGCACTCTAATGTTAACTGAGACTCACAATACTCTCTAAAAACGATACCCACAACACCAACACCAACAATCCACAAAACATTCCACATTAAAACAACAAAAACACAACCCACAACAACCCCAAAAACCGTAAACCCCCACCAATACAACAAAACCACACACACCAAAACCAAAACAAAAAAAACCAAACAAAAACCCAAAACTAAAAAATAGATAACCTAAACACAAACAATAAACACGACGAAGATACAACACCAATTACACCCCCAACCCAAAAGAAACACACCCCCATAACCGAAAAACAAAACCACCACCCAGACAACACCAACAACACCCCAACACAACAAAAACACAAACAACACAGACCTCCACTATCCCGAAAAAATCACCCACAGACAAAAATACCAACAAACACCAAAAAACAATGAACAAAATAACACATAATATAAAAAATAACAACACCCCCCAACAAAACAAAAAAAAAACCAAAACCAACCAAAACCACAAACCAAAAACAAAAAACAAATATACCCAAAACCCCAAACCCCAAAAATTCACACCCTCACCACCAAGTCACAAACGACACCAAACACCACCAGACCACCCAACAAACACAAAGACACCAAACCCGAACACCAACAACAAAACCAACCAAAACTATACACACCACAACAACACAAAAAAAAAAAACCAAACCAGCCCAAAACAAAAAAAACACACGAATAAAAACTAAACAACAAACTTAAACCATGTTCAACCCAAGACACACCACATCAAAATCGCCCTGATAACCTCAGAAAATGGTGTCATTCAATGATTTAGTTTCCATCACACGGTGTTAGGAGCCAAATTATGTTTGTGTGTGGTACTGGCAATATGGTGGCTCACCTAGGCACACACCTTTTTTCCCTGGATACCATTTCCCATGGCAATATGGCATGGAAAATCCTAGGTATTGGCATGGAAAGCAAAACAGATTTTGACACAACCCATAGTTTATGATTTGTTACCCGG
>NW_019943289.1:43323-63693 GCF_002910315.2 Salvelinus sp. IW2-2015 | reverse complement strand
TTGCTTAATTTTTTAACCTTAAAGAAGAAAAGTTCATAGCTGTTAGATAACAAACAGGCTTGTGTTGTAAATCTCAGTTTCCTTGAATGAATATTTGTTATGACAAAGGAGATGATTGTGGACTTCCGGAAACAGCAGAGGGAGSAACCCCCTGTCCACATCGAAGGGACAGCAGTGGAGAAGGTGGAAAGTTAAGTTCCTCGGTGTACACGTCACAGACAGACTGAAATGGTCCGCTCACACAGACAGTGTGGTGAAGGCGCAATAGCGCAATGTCCGTACTGTGAGACGCCTAAGACAGCACTACAGGGAGACAGGACGGACAGCTGATTGTCCTCGCAGTGGCAGACCACGTGTAACACCTGCACAGGATCYGTACAGCCGAACATCACACCTGCGGGACAGGTACAGGATGGCAACAACTGCTCGAGTTTCACCAGGAATGCACAATCCCTCCATCAGTGCTCAGACTGTCCGCAATAGGCTGAGAGAGGCTGGACTGGGGGCTTGCAGGCCTGTTGTAAGGCAGGTCCTCACCAGACATCACCGGCAACAACGTCGCCTATGGGCACAAAACCACCGTCGCTGGACCAGACAGAACTGGCAAAAGTGCTCTTCATGGACGAGTCGCGGTTTTGTCTCACCAGGGGTGATGGTCGGATTCGTGTTTATCGTCGAATGAATGAGCGGTACACCGAGGCCTGTACTTTGGAGCAGAATCGATTTGGAGGTGGAGGGTCCGTCATGGTCTGAGGCGGTGTGTCACAGCATCATCGGACTGAGCTTGTCATTGCAGGCAATCTCAACGCTGCGTTACAGGGAAGACGTCCTCCTCCCTCATGTGGTACCCTTCCTGCAGGCTCATCCTGACATGACCCTCCAGCATGACAATGCCACCAGCCATACTGCTTGTTCTGTGCATGATTTCCTGCAAGACATGAATGTCAGTGTTCTGACCAGCGAAGGGCCCGGATCTTAATTCCATTGAGCACGTCTGAGACCTGTTGGATCGGAGGGTGAGGGCTAAGGCCATTCCCCCCAGAAATGTCCGGGAACTTGCAGGTGCCTTGGTGGAAGAGTGGGGTACCATCTCACAGCAAGAACTGGCAAATCTGGTGCAGACCATGAGGAGATGCACTGCAGTACTTAATGCAGCTGGTGGCCACACCAGATGCTGACTTTTACTTTTGATTTTGACCCCCCCTTTGTTCAGGAACACATTCAATTTATGTTAGTCACATGTCTGTGGAACTTGTTCAGTTTGTCTGTTATTGAATCTTATGTTTATACAAATATTGGCACATGTTAAGTTTGCTGAAAATAAATGCAGTTGGCAGTGAGGACATTTATTTTTTTGCTGAGTTTATAAAATGACTCAAGTTTAAAATCACCCAGTAAAAGTATTTGGTTTTAAATATACTTAAGTATAAATCATTTCACATGACTTATATTAGCAATCAAGACAGCACCATTTTCTTMTTCACAGACAGCCAGGGGCACACTCCAACACTCCGACATGTAAAGAAGAATTTGTGTTTATTGAGTCCTAATCACAGGGACAATCGAGCTTTCCCAGAAGCTTGGATTGTGCGTAAAAACGGCAAATTGAGGAAGGGTGTGATGTGTCTACACTCAAAGAAAATCAAGTTTAATGCATTAGGGATAGCATACACAGACGTTTCAGTTTCTCCAGTGTGTAGGTACACATCTTTTTAATTCAAGACAGCATTTGTTGGGAACACAGATGAGCAGCAGGTGCTTCTAATCACTCAACCAGATCAGAGGCAGCAGAGACTCACAGGTAGGGATGTTCTCTTGATAAGTGCTTGAATTATACATTTTCTGTCCTGCTAAGCATTCAAAATGTAACAAGTAGGCTACTTTTGGGTGTCAGGGTAAGTGTATGGGGTAAAAAAAAAATGTTTTTTTCTTTAGGAATGTAGTGAAGTAAAAGTTGTCAAATATAAATAAAGTAAAGATACTCCCAAAAAACATTGTAGTACTTTACACCACAGATACAGACTATTGAGCCACTGACGTGCGATTCTTTCTGCGTTGGACAGCCATAATGATCTGTACCAGGATCCTGTATTTGTTGTTCTTCAAGTTGTCCTTGGCCTTCTTCAGGAGGTATTCGATCTCAGGCGCACCGTAGTGGCAGCTGAACGTTGTTGACTTCTCCCTTCTCCTTCTTAAATCTCCTCCTCGCCTAGGGAAGAGAACAGAGAAACCTTACAACACAATATTGAACATATAGAACACAGAGGGTTCTATTTACGAGCTGGGTGTTAAGGTCGAGGCTAGTGTCAATACACGTACGTTTGCAATTTCGTCATGGTAAAAAACATGACCCACTGTCATTTTTCCTGCCCTAACACCAGGTTAAGCAATTTACCTGTTTTATATCAGCTCCTTGCAAGTCATCATGTTAGAAGTTACTAAACCTGTAACACCTGCATGTTTTCCGTTTTCATATGTTCAAAACCCAAGCCCTCCCTTAGACCTACGTAACGAATGATGTTCAACAGCAATGAGTGTTCTTTTGTATATCCTGCCGATTACATTTGTTAATGTATTTAAAAATAAAAAGATTGGTTGTAATAAAATTAAACGAAAAACAAAATCTTATTAGAATGATTCACCWTCCTGGTTTTATGGTTACAACGTCTGTGCCGCYCATGCAATASAARTTCTGGAGARGTGTGAATGCAATCTGATCTGTAAAATGGTTCCGATTCTGTTCATAAAACATACTGTAGGCCTATTTGGAAGCAGTATAATGGTGAGTGGACATTCTCCCTTTATATTGGATATTTGTCCTGCTACTGTGAAAAGTTTGGATGTGCGTAAAACTCTCCATAGTCTGCGTTGTTTTAATATTATGTGTCCACTGGGAGAAATGATGGTACCTGTAAGTGTGACATAGCCTATTTAACATAATAATTATTCGTTCTCTTTTTAGGCCTTATCAATAATTAATTTAGCTTATTGACAATGTTTGGCATATCCATGCTCAGCCATAATGTAATTTACAGTAAGCCTAGCCCCAATATCAGTGTGAATGCTTTTGAAGCCAACCATGTAATTACTTTGAACAATGTGGACTGCAAATGGGTTCAAGTTAATTTATTTAGCAAATGTAACGGATGTGAAATGGCTAGCTAGTTAGCGGTGGTGCGCGCTAATAGCGTTTCAATTGGTTACGTCACTCGCTTTGAGACCTTGAAGTAGTGGTTCCCCTTGCTCTGCAAGGGCCGCGGCTTTTGTGGAGCGATGGTTAACGACGCTTCGTGGGTGTCAGTTGTTGATGTGTGCAGAAGGTCCCTGGTTCGCGCCCGGGTCTGGGCGAGGGGACGGGCGTAAAGTTAAACAAAGATAGGTTATATTTTATATTTTGTTTATATTTTATATTTTGTTTATATAAGCCATTTATTGGAATTGGAGTTGACTTCAGGGCAAGACATAAAATACCTTAAATACACCATTTGAAGCAACCACATTTTGCCGTGGAGCACGTTCTGAAAACCCAGTCCTTTTGCACCAGCAGTGCGCTGATACTTTTTAGTTGTGAAAATAGCTCAAATATTTCTAAAACAACCCCGAACCTAAAACGCAGGGGTACTCAAGTACTATTTGAGAAGGTCCGGTCATACAATTTCCTAGCAGTGGCGTGTAGTCATGGATGCAACTATTTGACCAATAAAACATTTAATAATAAAATAATTTATGTTTCATCTCTCTCTGTGTTTTTATGATGTTTAAGTATATTTGCAAGTGGCTGAGTCTCACTGGAGAAATCATCCGAGCAGGGGAAACACTGCCCCACTGTCTCAGAATGTGTAGCCCATGTAGTAGCCTATATGTAGCTCACGTTAACTAGCTAGCAAACTTAGCTGGTTCATTGTTGCCCATGTGATGAAGTTAGGCTACTTAGCTAAAATACTTCCTAGCCTATGACAACAAAAAATAAAAGTGTACTGTATGTCAGATCCATATACCTGTAATGKAACAGCAGGTAGCAGGTATCGAACCCTCGACCTCCTAGCCCGAGGTCCGGTGCGCTATTGACTGTGCCGCAAAAACATGCTCAAGCGGCAGAGTCGATTTCCSTGATTATAAACCCATGGTCGTCACATACGTRTTCCCAAAATGAAAGAGYYGYYMYMSYRWMMSGRMMWYKWKMWSTKRAKYWYMYGMGWMWWAAAAAAAAAYGGKCAATTATTTTTMGGGTATTTTTAAGTTTGTTTACAGTGTATTAAACTAAGCATATATAGCCTTGATGATCTTTAAATGTTTAAGTTGAAATGGTGCTTTAAAACTTCTTAGGGCTAGGCGTCTCTCCAGCGGGAGACCTGTCGACAACTTCCAGTGAAATTGGAGGGCGGCAATTCAAATAAATAATCATAAGAATTATGGATATTAAACATTTTGGTACATACAAGTGTCTTATATCGGTTAAAAGCTTAAAGTCTTGTTCGTCTAACTGCATTGTCCGATTTACAATAGGCTTTACAGCGAAAGCATGCCATGATATTGTTTGAGGATGGRGCCCCACATCAAAATATTTTTCAACAAGCACAGGCTTCATAAAATCACAAATAGCGATTAAATATTCACTTATTTTGAAAATCTTCCTCTGATTTGCAATCCAAAGGGTCCCAGCTACAACATGCATGGTCGTTTTGTTAGATAAATTACTTCTTTATATCTGTTGATGGAATTTATATGAARGACTAGAATATTCCACCCTGAAGCCGTATAATCGTATGAAATTGATTAGAATTATGTATAACCATAGTCTGTACAATATGTCTATAATAGTATCTGAATAACAGACTGTCTGAGCAAGATTTGGTGCTGACCTTGGCTGGGGGCCACTGAGAGTACTTCCCAGGGTCTCCCTATCTTGAGGGAGGATGGGGAGTAAGTCTCACGGGGTCCCCTAATCTTTGTCAGCTGGGTAGCAGGACATTGTGTGCTAATGTTAGTGTGAATGTGTGTGCGTATGTTTGTGTGAATGTGTGTGCYRGAGAAGCCAGTGTAAAATGAATTGTCTTGTACAACAGAGGAGTGCGCTCTCGTAAATAAACTMTCTGACTATCGTAGCTGGGCCTCCYRCTGWTTCATTRKAKCKYWTTRRTWKKAAWTRRMGGMTTRKYGSRMYYMKYMTTAATTGAATTGGGTTTATGAACATTGAGAACATAATTCTCGTGACAATATCCCAAAAGTCAGTTTAGTTGGCGCCATCGATTTGAGTAATCCACTCGTTCAACGTGCAGAGAAAGGAATCCAAAAAGCTACCGCTAAACTTTGTTAAAACAAGTCAAAATATGTTTCTATTTAATCCTCAGGTACCCTAAAATGTAATTAAKCTATAATATTTAATACMGAAAGAAGTATGTTCAATAGGAAAGCAAAATTAGCAGGTCCGTGCCCTCTTCGTTGCGTGCGCACAGACTGATTTCCAACTCACTAAAACTCAGAATTCTTCCTCGTTTGGGAAGAAACAAGCCTGAAACCTAGAACAAAGACTGTTGACATCTAGTGGAAGCCATAGGAATTGCAATCTGGGAGCTGGATTTGGATATGACCCAATACGTTCCATTGGAAGAGCATGGGCTCTCAAAAAAAAAAAAAGTCCAGTTGGTTTTTCTTTGGATTTTCTCCTACCATATCAATTGTGTTATAGTCTCATACAATATTTTAACATTTCTACAAACCTCAAGGTGTTTGCTATCCAATGGTACCGATTATATCCATATCCTCGCTTCTGGGCCTGAGTAACAGGCAGTTTACTTTGGGCACGTCAGTCAGACAGGAAGTGGAGAAAAATAGACCCTGCTCCTGTTGTCTTTGTGATSACTTGCTGTAACTCTATGGTTCTAAATAAGTAGTTTAGTAAACTGTCAAAAACATTGACTTGTTTAACCTTGCTGTAGGTGATAACTGGATGGTTATCGTCAATTATCTGCGCAGTAATAAACCCCCACCTCGCAACCCAATCGACCCCAAACTGTTTCCCCACCTGTTGTTGGCAGAGAGAACATTTTGAAGTTTTAAATRTAATTTCTACACATTTGTCCATGTCTTATGTGTGTTTATGATACCTGGGATCAAAGCCCGACTGAGTAAAACAAGTTTTGTAAGTATCTGTGTTCTAAGTCTCTTGGCTCTATTTTTAACAAACCTAGTGCCATGGTAAATCTAAGCGTTGGCGGTAGCACTATAGCAGCCATACTCAAATGCGGTCCGGATCCAGACCCATAACAGGTTCTATACGYACCGCGGGTCCGAGTGTGACAACCTCCCACTCTGTCTGCCYAATTCTTTRTCTTTGCTCTTGTTTTCCTTAATAMGATGTCGGTGGGTGGAGCCYGGAGGGTTGTCAGGGAAATGGGACACACCTGGGCTTGGGTGTGTCCCGAGGATAAATTCACCTTTCCCCCGTTCATTGAGMAGACTCACTCCACGCAGACACACTGTTATTTTTGGTTGTGYCATTTTGTGGGTTGTTTGTTTTGGCASCTTTCAACAGRCCTCATTATCACCATCTATGTARGCAACCACTCKCRTACATAAGACCACACCCCATTGTTAACTGTATATAGTTTACCTCAGTTAATAAATATATTTTTGTTATTCCATGATCTCTGCGTTGTTTCCCTTTTTGTTACAGGCTACGAGCCGGTTCGTGACAAGTGGTGGCTCATCTGGGATTATATGGTTGGTTCCTAGACATTTTTGCATATAATATTTTGTTGCATTATAAGGGATTAATGCTAATTGGGATGCGCTTTGGTTGGTATTCACTGCATAGTCTTATAAGTGTTTGGTATAGTGCCTTAGAGAAGTATCAGTGATTTTGGTCGTCCTGTGACGTCATCAAATGGTGCACTGTTTGGAATCCCCAAGGTCATTCAGAGTGATCAAGGTATGCTATCTCATGTCCAGGGGCATGTGAAAGCTCCACTTGACCCAGATTATTTAATTCAGAGTGATCAAGGATCTAATTTCACCTCTAATCTGTTTGGTCATGTTCTCCAACAGCTCCATATTAAACACAGTTTGTCTAGCGCCTGTCACGCGCAAAGTCAAGGAGCACTGGAACGTTTCCATCAAACACTTAAGTCTTTGTTGAGAGCTTATTGTACTGAGATGGATAAGGATTGGGAGGAGGGGTTGCCTTGGTTACTGTTAGCCGCCAGGGAGGTTTCACAGGAGAGCACAGGTTTCAGTCCAAATGACCTAGTGTTTGGACATATTGTGCGTAGGCTTCTAGCAGTGCTCCAGGATGACTGAAAGTCTCCCGAGCCACCTCAGACACTGTTATCTTATGTGTGTGATTTCAGGTGACGCCTGTACGCTGCTGGTGAGATGGCTAAAGAGAAGCTATTATCTTCACAGGATAGGGTGAAAGGAATATTTGATCGGCGAGCTGAGCCTCGTCACTTTAGTCCAGGTGTCCAGGTTCTTGCTCTGCTGCCAATTGTTGGCACTCCATTTCAAGCCAAGTTTCTAGGTCCATATACGGTTGTGCGCCAATGCGCTGGGCAAAACTATCTAGTTGCCACTCGGGAACGGAGGACAGCGCACCAACTGTGCCATGTAAATCTGCTAATACCCTATTACACACGTTCCTCTGGGGCCAAAGAGTGGGAGTTCGGAGACACTGGATGTTTTGGATAGCCTTCTCTCTCTCATCTACCTGCTGATCGGTGAGACGAGTTGGTCGGTCTTATTCTGAGTTTTCCAGTTTTGTTTTCTGATACACGTACAAACTTAATAGAACATGATATTGACATTGGGGATGCTGACCCCATCCGTCAGCAGTTCCATAGGGTTTCTTCAGAGAAACGGCGTTGTCTGGATGCTGAGATCAGGTACATGCTGGAGAGTGATATTGCAGATCCTTCTTTCTCCAACTGGGCTTCTCCCTGTATCTTAGTCAGTAAACCAAACGGGACAAACATATTTTGTATGGACTACTGTAAGGTAAACTGTGTCACTAAGCCAGATTCATTTCCTCTTCCTCAGATGGAGGACTGTGTTGATCAGGTCAGACCAGCTAAGTTTGTAAGCAAATTTGACCTGTTAAAGGGCTATTGACAGGTGCCACTGACGAGTAGGGCACATGAAATCTCTGCCTTTATTACACCCTCCGGTCTGTACTCTTTTTCGGTTATGAGTTTCTGCCTGCGTAATGCACCTGCCACTTTTCAGCGCCTTATGAATAGGGTTGTCTCCAGTCTGGTTGGGTTTCGCTGTTTATCTGGAGATGTAGTGGCTTATGCAGATACTTGGGAGGAGCATCTGTCTCGTATTCAAGCCTTGTTTGACCGTCTGGCTGCGGGTTGCCTCACTATCAATCTAGCTATATTTGAGTTTGGTCAGGCGACCGTTATGTACCTTGGTAGGTGGATGGGCAGGGTGAAGTGCATCCTGTTCGGGCTAAAGTGGTAGCTATTGATGCTCTTCCACAACCAACTACTAAAAAGGAACTGATGCGTTTCTTGGGAATGATTGGTTATTACCGTAGTTTCTGTAGGAACATCTCTACCATAGTCGCTTCCCTGACAGGTTTTCTGAAAGCTACGGCGGTTTTCGTCTTGTCTCCTCTCTGTCAACAGGCTTTTGAGGGTGCAAAGGGGTTGCTTACCTCAACTCTGGTGCTGGCTGCTCCTCGTGTGGATTTGTCATTTACCTTGCAGGTGGATGCTAGTCATGTGGGGGCAGGTGCAGTCCTGCTGCAAGCAGATGTGTCCGGTGTTGAGAGGCCTGTTAGTTTATTCTCCAAGAAATGTAACCATTACCAGATGAACAGCTCCATGGTGGAAAAAAAGCGCTAGCACTCATTTGGGCACTACAACACTTCGAGGTGTATGTCGGGTCGGGAGTAGTACCTATTGTGGTCTACACCGACCATAACCCTCTCACCTTTTTGAGGTCTATGATGTGTCCTAATCAGAGGATAATGAGATGGTGTTTTTTGTTTTTTACAGGCATTCCATCTCGATGTGCGGCACATCAGGGGTACTGATAAGGTCGTTGCTGACGTGCTCTCTCGTGCGCGCTGTTCCTGAAAGTGTCTGGTCCTATTGATCGGTGGACACGCGTTTTCTCATACGCGTTTACCATGGCGTTAGGGTGGTAAAAATAGAGCCCAGAGAATTAATACAGATACTTACAACACTTAGAACAACTTAGAGACTGAGACAGAGACCAACATGCTGACCACACCGCTCGCGTGCAGTATTCAATCATTGCACCCACAATGCTCGCGCGCTGCAAGTCCCGCCTCCCCATCTCCTCATTGGTGTTTCGGAGAATATACCCACGTGGGTGATTGAAAGATGAACTGAGGTCTACACTCCAGTCCAATCGGTAGTGGTAATGCACCTTAAAGTGCACCTTAAAGTGCATTACGGCAGGTAGCCTAGTGGTTAGAGTGTTGGACTAGTAACCGTAAGGTTGCAAGAAAAATTGAAAATAAGAATTTGTTCTTAACTGACTTGCCTAGTTAAATTAAGGTAAAATAAAAATACTAAATACTAATTCCATCATAAAAAGCAGACAGTTGGTGCAGATAAACAAGAAAAAGACATCACACAGAGATAAAAAAAGAGACAGGGAAAAAAAGAGATAGTCAGAGAGACAAGGATAAAAGTCAGACACAGATAGTCATCATAGTAGTCCGTGTCTACCACTGACCTTGGCAGTTCTGCAGGTTGAACAGGGGCAGGTGCATGACGGTGGGCTCTTCAGGGCGTAGACCCTTAAAAACGTAGCAGCCCTGCGGATGGTCTTTCTCCTTCCTCACACTCTCCTTCACTGGGGGAAAGGGGAGCTTCTGCTGAAGAGCATACTTTTTGGCACGAAACACCGTCTGTGAAGAGTAGGATCAGTAGTATGGTTATGTCGATGTCTTTCTCCAAACCAGCCCCTAGTCCCTAATCCCTAGTCCCTAGGCCAGAGGTGTCACTCATTCCACGGAGGGCTGTGTGCCTGCGGCTTTTAGTTTTTTCCCTTTTAATTAAGACGTCCACAACCAGGTGAGGGGAGTTCCTTACTAATTAGTACCTTCATTTATCAATTAAGTACATTGATGGAGCTAAAACCCACAGACACTCAGCTCTCCGTGGAATGAGTTTGACATGTGCCCTAGGCCCTACCTCCTAGTCACTACTCCCTAGCCCCTACACCCTAGAGAGAGAGCAAGAGAGGGGAGAGAGKGGACAGAAACACAATTAGACCCAACCAAATCATGAGAAAACAAAAATATAATTACTTGACACATTGGAAAGAATGAATAAAAAAACAGAGCAAACTAGAATGCTATTTGGCCCTAAACAGAGAGTACACAGTGGCAGACCCAAACTTAATGAAAGCTTTGACTATGTACAGATTCAATTAGCATAGCCTTGCTATTGAGAAAGGCCGCTGTTGGCAGACCTGGCTCTCAAGAGAAGACAGGCTATGTGCACACTGCCCACAAAATGAGGTGGAAACTGATCAGCACTTCCTTACCTCCTGCCAAATATATGACCATACACGTATTTCCCTCAGATTACACAGATTCACAAATAATTCGAAACAAACCCGATTTTGATAAACTCATATCTACTGGGTGAAATACCAGTGTGCCATCACAGCAGCAAGATTTGTGATCTGTTGCCACAGGAAAAGAGCAACCAGTGAAGAACAAACACCATTGTAAATACAACCCATATTTTTGTATATTTATTTTCCCTTTTTGTACTTTAACCATTTACACGTTGTTACAACACTGTATATAGACATAATATGACATTTGTAATGTCTTTATTCTTTTGGAATTTCTGTAAGTGTAATGTTTACTGTTCATTTTTGTTTATTTCACTTTTGTATATTATCTACTTCACTTGCTTTGGCAATGTTAACATATGTTTCCCATGCCAATAAAGCCCCTTGAAGTTAGTCTGTGTTACTCTTCTCTGCTGAGACTGATTCAGGGAATAGTTTTCTAATAGGGGATCGGGTTTGAACACTGTCAGTTCCATTGCATAAAACTGATGTTGGATCTGAACTGGTGAAAGGCAAGTTGTGGTAGGGGTGCGTCCCTCGTTGCCTATTGAGGGTATCAACGTTTCCTTGGGAATAACGCTGGTGAGCGTGTATGGCCTGTCGTGTCTCATCTCTGGTGGTTTCTGCTAAAAACCATCGTTGTAGGGATTCCCGATGAGAGCGCAGTGTTTCCCAGAGGTGTTCTCTGCATGGGCGTGACTCGTTCCATGATCATTCCATCTCGATGTGCGGCACATCAGGGGTACTGATAAGTCGTTGCTGACTGCTCTCTCGTGCGCGCTGTCCTGAAAGTCTGGTCCTATTGATCGGTGGACACGTTTCTCATACGCGTGGTCCCCGAGGGTATGCGTATCGTCCACGTGACTGGCCACTGTTTATTTAGTTTTAATTTGCATTGTACTTGTCGCTCCTGTGATCTTTCCCTCCTGTTCCTCATTTTCTTAATTTTCTCTTAAAGGTTGCTTCCTGTGCGCAAAGGTTGCTGAGGTCTGGGGAGGATGAGGTTGGCTGGGGCAGGGTGATACGTTTACCAGGGCAGTTTTTTTGTTTGTTTACGTTTGGTTAGTGTGATGTTCCGGGGTCCTTGGTCGTCCCCGGTTTTATGGGGAGGTGGGGGGGCATAGCAGGGACACCCCTCATTATCACATCTACGTACGCAACCACTCACTTACATTACTGATTACTGACTACCACACCAGTATTGTTAATTGTATTATAGTTTTCTTTAGTTAAATAAATATATTTTGTTATTCCTGATCTCTGCATCGTCTCCCTTTTTGTTACGGGCTACGAGCCGGTTCGTGACATGAGTGTTAAAAAAATTACAATAATCATATATAATTTTTTACACTCCGGACCCGCGGTCCGTATTGACCCGGATCGGGCTTGAGTATGGCTTGCAATAGTGCTACCACCAACGTTTAGATCTATGTATGCAACCACTCACTTACATAAGACCACACCCCATTGTTAACTGTATATAGTTTACCTCAGTTAATAAATATATTTTTGTTATTCCATGATCTCTGCGTTGTTTCCCTTTTTGTTACAGGCTACGAGCCGGTTCGTGACAAGTGGTGGGATAATCTGGGATTATATGGTTGGTTCCTAGACATTTCTGCATATAATATTTTGTTGCATTATAAGGGATTAATGCTAATTGGGATGCGCTTTGGTTGGTATTCACTGCATAGTCTTATAAGTGTTTGGTATAGTGCCTTAGAGAAGTATCAGTGATTTTGGTCGTCCTGTGACTTCATCAAATGGTGCGTTGCATGGAAAAGTATGCCAGTAGGCCTAATTCTAGTCTCGTTAACTTAACTGGTAAGTGTATTTTGTTTGGGAGAAAATGTGGAGTTAGTGTTTGATAAACTCTGTAGCTGCTTGTTTGATAAACTCTGTAGTTGCTTTGTTTTCAGCTTTTGGTACAGCTGTTTTGAGTTGCGCTGTTTGGTAAGCCCAGTGTTGGTTGCCTTTGTTTGTTAAACTTGCCGCTGGGGTGGATAATTGGTTATGTGCTGTGTTGGAGAGACTAACAGTTAGTTTCCAGGCCCCTGCACAGGCTAGGAATTCTTGCTCTTCTCACTGTTGGGATAATGGTTCGAGTAGAGTTCAATCTGCTGTGTACCTCCAATGAGAGATTTGGGTAGGCTAGTGCCACTTGCTACCCGGAGCTATAGCCTTTCTTTTCCCTTGTTAGGCTTAGTGACATGTTCCACTTTGAAATACGTTGGGCACGGTTATTTTGTTTGTTATTTTTGTGTGGTGTCTGTGTACGGAGCAGTTGTCTCGGGGCACATCCGTGCAGTTTTTTTCTCCATGCCAGCGGGCTACAGTGCATAAATACACACCGCAAATCCACATGAAGACAAAGATTGAATTATTGTAGGATTTGGGGAAGCTCCTTATGCATCTCATCTCTCTCCTGTGGTGCCCAGTGTGATTTGCATTTCTCTTGTTGTGGTCTGGTGTGCTCAGCAGAGGGGAAGAGCAATATTATTTTTTGTAGTTACTTGTGACTATGGCATCTAATGTAGACGAGTTCATTCACATTCCATCAGAGGAACTGTTAGAATGATGTACTAAAGAACAGCTGATGAAGATCACTAATCACTACCAGGTTGAAATTGATATTGAAGGCCAATCTGATGGAAAGTGGTATACTCAACATTACCACTGTGGCAGCCTCTGACAAGGACTCACCACCTCCCCAGCAGTCTCCCTGTTTTGTTACAATGGTCTCTCCGTCTGTTAGCCTTAGTAGTCTTCCTTTTGAACAGCAGAAAGAACTGCTTCTGTTACAGCTAGAGCATGAACAAGCTAAACTGGAGCATGATCGTGTTAAGTATGAAAAGGAATTGGAATTTAAACAGGATTTGGTGCGTGCTAAAATCAAGCTGCAACAAGAGAGGCTAGAATTAGTTAGGGAAGGAAAGCTTCCGGGGGAGAGTTTGCTTTGGGAAAGTGACCCTGATTTACCTTGGGCTTGTTCCTCTCTCGGTCATGCCCCGGACACATTTGATACTGTTGAAAACGTACGGCTGTTGCCAAAATATAATGAGAAGGACCCTGAGACATTTTTTGTTGTTGTTTGAGCGTGTTGTTGACACTAGGCGCTGGCCTGATTCTGATCACACTTTAATGTTACAGTGTGTGTTGACTGGTAAAGCGCAGGAAGCATATTCAGCTCTTGGTGTAGTCGACAGTGTCAGGTTAAAACGAATTGATTCCTGAGGCTTACCGCCAAAGATTTAGAATTTTTAAAAAGGCTGATAAACAGACTCATGTTGAGTTTGCGTGAGAGTTATCTTCACAGTTTAATTGCTGGTGTTCCGTCTCTGCGGTTACAACTTTCCAGGGGCTGTGTGATCTGATTATGCTAGGGCAATTGAAGGACACAATCCCTGATCGTGTAGCTGCGTGCATTACCAAACAAAAGTGAAGATTGTCTCTGAAGCTGCGGTTTTGGCAGGTGAGTATGTTTTGACTCAAAGTGGCTTTGCAGAGCCCCGTAATTTGGAGTGAGTGGGGGCATTCGGAGAGATTTGGTTCTCGCCCACTGAGACACTTTGGTTTACGGTCAGAGTTTCATTCGTCTAGGGTTGACCCTGGCTCCCATGGTAAAGCTGACTTTAGTCAAGTGTCACTACTGTCAGGGTTCAGGTCATTGGAAAAACGAATGTCCTGTTCTCAGGGCTAAGGGTAAATGCAGTAGTTGTGCTAACGTTAAACCTTAGCCTAAGGCATTAGCAGTACCTGTCCATCAGTTCACTCTTTTCAGTCCATCTCATGTCCAGGGGCATGTGAAAGCTCCACTTGACCCAGATTATTTAACTTTCATTACAGAGGGTTTTGTTTCTCTGTTAGGAAGTAACGACCCAGTGACAGGGACGATCCTGAGGGACACAGGTGCCTCTGAGTCATTTGTTAGTCTGTGTTACTCTTCTCTGCTGAGACTGATTCAGGGAATAGTTTTCTAATTAGGGGAATCGGGTTGAACACTGTCAGTTCCATTGCATAAACTGATGTTGGATTCTGAACTGGTGAAAGGCAAGTTTGTGGTAGGGGTGCGTCCTTCGTTGCCTATTGAGGGTATCAACGTTATCCTTGGGAATAACGCTGGTGAGCGTGTATGGCCTGTCGTGTCTTCATCTCTGGTGGTTTCTGCTAAGCCATCGTTTGTAGGGATTCCCGATGAGAGCGCAGTGTTTCCCAGAGGTGTTCTCTGCATGGGCGGTGACTCGTTCCATGATCATTCCATCTCGATGTGCGGCACATCAGGGGTACTGATAATGTCGTTGCTGACATGCTCTCTCGTGCGCGCTGTTCCTGAACACGTCTGGTCCTATTGATCGGTGGACACGTTCTCATACGCGTGGTCCCCGAGGGTATGCGTATCGTCCACGTGACTGGCCACTGTTTATTTAGTTTATTTTGCATTGTACTGTCGCTCCTGTGATCTGTTCCCTCCTGTCCTCATTTTCTTATTTTCTCTTAAAGGTTGCTTCCTGTGCGCAAAGGTTGCTGAGGTCTGGGGAGGATGAGGTTGGCTGGGGCAGGGTGATAGCGTTTACCAGGGCAGTTTTTTGTTTGTTTACGTTTGGTTAGTGTGATGTTCCGGGGTCCTTGGTGGTCCCCGGTTTTATGGGGGAGGTGGGGGGGCATAGCCAGGGACACCCCTCATTATCACATCTACGTACGCAACCACTCACTTACATTACTGATTACTGACTACACACAGTATTGTTAATTGTATATAGTTTTCTTTAGTTAATAAATATATTTTTGTTATTCCTTGATCTCTGCATCGTCTCCCTTTTTGTTACGGGCTACGAGCCGGTTCGTGACATGAGTGTTAAAAATTACAATAATCATATATAATTTTTTACACTCCGGACCCGCGGTCCGTATTGACCCCGGATCGGGCTTGAGTATGGCTGCTATAGTGCTACCACCAACGTTTAGATTTACCATGGCGTGAGGGTGTTAAAAATAGAGTCCAGAGAATTAATACAGATACAACACTTAGAACAACTTAGAGACTGAGACAGAGACTAACATGCTGACCGCTCGTGTCGAGTGCAGTATCCAATCATTGCACCCACAATGCTCGCCCGCTGCAAGTTCCGCCTCTCCCATCTCCTCATTGGTGTTTAGGAGAATATACCCACGTGGGTGATTGAAAGATGAACTGAGGTCTACACTCCAGTCCGGTAGTGGTAATGCACCTTAAAGTGCATTACGGGAGGTAGCCTAGTGGTTAGAGTGTTGGACTAGTAACCGAAAGGTTGCAAGTTTGAATCCCTGAACAAGGTAAGCATATGTTGTTCTGCCCCTGAACAGGCAGTTAACCCACTGTTCCTAGGCCGTCATTGTAAACAAGAATTTGTTTTTAACTGACTTTCCTAGTTAAATGAAGGTAAAATAAAAATACTAATGCCATCATAAAAAAGCAGACAGTTGGTGCAGATAAACAAGAAAAAGACATGACACAGAGATAAAAAAGAGACAGGGAAAAAAAGAGATGTCAAAATAGCGCTTAGTCGTAGAGACAAGGATAAAAGTCAGACGCAGATAGTCATCCTAGTAGTGAGTGTCTACAACTGACCTGGGCAGTTCTGCAGGTTGAACAGGGGCAGGTGCATGATGGTGGGCTCTTCAGGGTGTCGCCCCTCAAAAACGTAACAGCCCTGCGGATGGTCTTTCTCCACCCTCACACTCTCCTTCACTGGGGGAAAGGGGAGCTTCTGCTGAAGAGCATACTTTTTGGCACTAAACACCGTCTGTGAGGAGCAGGATCAGTAGTATGGTTATGTCGATGTCCTTCTAACCAGCCCCTAGTCCCTACTCCCTAGACACTAATCCCTAGTCCCTATTTCCAAGTCACTCTTACCTACTTCCTAGTCACTATTACCCGGCACCTGGTCCCTAGTTCAGGGGTGTCTCTCATTCCATGGCTGGCTGAGTGGCTGCGGGTTTTAGTTTTTTCCTTTCAATTAAGACCTCCACAACCAGGTGAGGGGAGTTCCTTACTAATTAGTACCTTAATTTATCAATCAAGTACAATGATGGAGCGAAAACCCACAGACACTCAGCCCTCCGTGGAATGAGTTTGACACGTGCCCTAGGCCCTACGTCCTAGTCACTACTCCCTAGCCCCTACACCCTAGAGAGAGAGCAAGAGAGGGGAGAGAGAAGACAGAAACACAATTAGACCTAACCAAATCATGAGAAAACTAAAATATAATTACTTGACACATTGGACAGAATTAACAAAAAATCTGAGCAAACTAGAATGCTATTTGGACCTAAACAGAGAGTATACAGTGGCAGACCCAAACTTAAGGAAAGCTTTGACTATGTACAGATTCAATTAGCATAGCCTTGCTATTGAGAAAGGCCGCTGTAGGCAGACCTGGCTCTCAAGAGATGACAGGCTATGTGCACACTGCCCGCAAAATGAGGTGGAAACTGAGCAGCACTTCCTTACCTCCTTCCTTACCTTCCTTACCTCCTGCCGTATGACCATATTAGAGACACATATTTGCCTCAGATTACACAGATTCACAAATAATTTGAAACAAACCCGATTATGATAAACTCATATCTACTGGGTGAAATACCACGGTGTGCCATCACAGCAGCAAGATTTGTGACCTGTTGCCACAGGAAAAGGGCAACCAGTGAGGAACAAACACCATTGTAAATACAACCCATATTTATGTTTATTTATTTTCCCTTTTGTACTTTAACCATTTACACGTTGTTACAACACTGTATATAGACATAATGACATTTGCAATGTCTTTATTCTTTTAGAATTTCTGTGAGTGGAATGTTTACTGTTCATTTTTGTTTATTTCACTTTTGTATATTATCTACTTCACTTGCTTTGGCAATGTTAACGTGTGTTTCCCATGCCAATAAAGCCCCTTGAATTGAATTGAGGGTCACTACTATCTAGGCACGTCATGTTCTTCTGAAAGGCTTGAATAGGAATAAACATTGTGTGTGTGGTGGTGTGTTGTTTGTGGTGTGTGTGTGTGTGTGTGTGTGTGTTGTGTGTGTGTGTGTGGTGTGTGTGTGTGTGTGTGTGTGTGTGTGTGTGTGTGTGTGTGTGTGTGTTGGCTCAAAGGTTCCCGCGCTGAAGTCCAAGGAGATGATGAGGTCGACTCCCTGGATGTGCGCAGGACGGGGGGGTAGGGAGAGTTGATCTTTAACCAGCGTCTACCAGGTGAATCTTCTCTTTGGATGCATGCTGCTCGGAACATTAGTATCTGGGGAGAGAGAGGGGGGATAGAGAGAGAGAGAGTGAGAGGCGGGGTAGAGTGAGAGAGGGGGGTACATAAAAGGGGGGGTAGAGAGAGTAATCTTTAATCCAGCATCTACCAGGTGAAATCTTCTCTTTGGGTGCCATGCTGCTCGGAACAATTAGTATCTGGGGAGAGAGAGGGGGGGATAGAGAGAAGAGAGTGAGAGGCGGCGGTAGAGTGAGAGGGGGTCAATAAAAGGGGGGGTAGAGAGAGTTAATCTTTAATCCAGCATCTACAGGTAATCTTCTCTTTGGTGCCATGCTGCTTGGAACGTTAGTATCTGGGGAGATAGAGAGTAAGAAAAGAGGGTAGATAGAGGAGGGTAGAGAGAGTGAGGGTACAGTGAGGGGGGATAGAGAAAATGGGGGTACAGAGAGAGGGGGTGTGTAGAGCAGAGGGAGTTAGAGAGATAGGGGAGCAGAGAGAGAGAGAGAGAGATAGAGAGAGACGGACGAGAAGAAACCAACCAAGAAAGCTGCTATTTTGGGAGAAACATAAGATCCTGATGACTGATACTAGTTCTGCTATCAAGTTAGGAAGAGGTCTGATGTTACTGTACCTAGGATCTTGAAGAGAAAGTTGGACGTGGTTCCCCATTCCCATGTTTGGACCAGAGGAAAATGTTCTGTACAATCCACAACCCTGGGGAGACACACGCACCAATTTCAAATTATTCATATCAACTGGTCAAAAATAATCTCATGATGGAGAGAGTATGTAGTCTGTCTGTATCCTTCCTTTACTGGAATACACACACACCTTCCGTTGTAATCATACTGAATGGAAAGTAAATAGAAAGGTAAGTACATACTGGATAGAAAGTAAATAGAAAGTTAAGTACATACTGGATAGAAAGGTAAAGGTACAATTTTTCTTGAACTGCATTGTTGGTTAAGGGCTTGTAGTGTAAGCATTTCACGTAAAGTCTACACTTTGTGTATTCGGCGCATGTGGCAAATAAAGTTTCATTTGATTTAATGAAAAAAACATTACCATCGTAGGAAACCCAGGAGTTTGTTATTGACACTTTGTCTGACTTTTTCCGATGTTCTCATCGACTCCATGTACATCCCTTCATCTGCAGAGATTAAGACAACAGATCTGCCTCATGGTCTGGCATGTATCACACGGTTTGAAAAAGCACGTGATAAAAATGAAGCTTCAGACGTCATTGATGTCATACTTTTGATAAAGTAATACACGCATCGGCACACTGCTTCAAAGTTAGCTGCTTAGAGACTTGGACACATGCCTCAGKGCTCCAGTATCAAACCTAACATCACTAGTWAAGGTTAGGCATTCATTTTGAGTGATTAGGATTAGGATTAGGCATTAACTTTGAGTGGTTAGGGTTAGGATTAGGCATTCACTTGGAGTGGCTTGGATAAGGGTAAATTGTCAATGGAAAGTACTGTCAGAAATGTGCATTAGCAACAATAATTAGAAAACAAATACACTTAAAGCACTTTTGTCAAAATTGACCAGAAACTGATTTGAACTCCTGACTTTCAGGTTGTATGTCATTGTTGTACGCCCACTCACATACCCCAATCTAACACCTTGCAAGCCAATCTGCTGGTTACTATTGTCTGATATGTGCGTGCACACACACTTAGCCAGTAACCACTATCCCCTACAGCAGGAACACGTATCCTATAAGTGACTGAGCGGCTGGACATGATGCTGAACCACAGGGGGCTGGTGTCGGGAGAAATCGGATCATGGGTTCATTGTAATGGATGGAACYGAATGAGAAAGCGTCCCAAACACGTGTTTGACATGTGTTTGATACCGTTCCTCACGCCATTCCCAAGCATTACAATAAGCCGTCCTCTGATTTCTCCCTCCACCAGCCTCCCCTATTGGAGCTCTACTAGATACAGATGTCCACTGTTTATAACTACCTAGTACCATATACTCTCTTACACCTCGACCATATTACCACATAACCATACTGCATTTTACATCCAGGTCCCCAAACCGTCTGTAAAAATCTCAGCTCCAAGGCATCAGCTCAGTGAACTAACATGGTCTTGAGTCATGAAGCCAGTCAGGTAATAGAAGTGGCAGGGTGGAAGTTAGTGTTACCTGTGCAGGTGCAGGGTCTAATGCCTCTAAGAATCAAAAGTATAACATAGTGCTACTACCTATAAAGGGTTTCTTCAGTTGTTCTGTAGAGAACCCTTTGATAACCCGTTTGGGTTTCATGTAGAACCCTTTTAAGTTCCATGTAGAGCCTTTTCACAGAATGTTATAAATGGAACCTAATGGTGTTCACAGCACATGAACCCATGAGGGTTCTTCAAAGGGTTCTCTCCCAGCAGGACAGACCAAAATTTTGGAACTCTTTTTTTCAGATGCTGTAGTTCAATGGGCTAACCTGGTGTTGGAGTAATATATGCCTTTGTTACGTTGCGGGTGAGCGTGTCCTTCCAGTCTTTTGTCCAGCTGTCTGAGGGAGGATGAGCTCCAGACTGACTGTCTCTATGACTTCTTT
>NW_019943289.1:30466-43298 GCF_002910315.2 Salvelinus sp. IW2-2015 | reverse complement strand
AAATGAAAGAGGAGGATGGCATTTGGGCGTTGAAATAGTCTACAAGTAGGGTGATTATAAAAAAAAGGGACAATTATTTTTGGGTATTTTTACGTTTGTTTACAGTGTATTAACTAAGCATATATAGCTTCGATTGATTTTAAATGTTAAGTTTGAAATGGTGTTTAAAACTTTTAGGGCTAGGGTTCTCCAGCGGAGACCTGTGCAACTTCCAGTGAATTGGAGGGGGCAATTCAAATAAATAGTTCCCCTAAGAATTATCGGATATTAAATTTTGGTAAATACAAGTGTCTTATTGGTTACAAGCTAAGTCTTTGTTCGTTCTAAACTGCATTGTCCGATTTTCCAATAGGCTTACAGCGAAGCATGCATGATATTGTTTGAGGATGGCGCCGCACTGCAAATATTTTCAACAAGCAGGTTATAAAATCGAAAATAGCGATTAAATATTACTTATTTTGAAAATCTTCCTCTGATTTGCAATCAAAGGGTCCAGCTACGAACATGTCATGGTCGTTTTGTTAGATAGATTCTTCTTTATATTGTTGATGGAATTTATATGAATGCTAGAATATTCTAAAACCCTGAAGACGTATAATCGTATGAAAATTGAAATTAGAATTATGTATAACATAGTCTGTACAATATGTCTATAATAGTATTCGGAATAACAGACTGTCTGAGGCAGATTGGTGCGACTTGGCTGGGGGACAGAGTATTCAGGGGTCTACTATCTTGAGGGAGGATGGGGAGTAAGTCTACGGGGTCCCTAATTTTGGTAGCTGGGTGCAGGACATTGTGTTGCTAAATGTTAGTTGTGAATGTTTGTGTGGTATTGTTTTGTGTGAAGTGGTTGTGCGTGAGAAGCCAGTGTAAAATGAATTGTTCTTGTTACAACGAGGAGTGCGCTCTCGTAAATAAAATGTCGAGTGACTATCGTAGTGGGCCTCCGCCTGTTTCATTAACAGTTTTTTTCCATTCTGGGTTTCAGGCTGAGTAAGTTTAATGAATTGGTTTATGACATTGAGAACATAAATTTGCGTGACAATATCAAAGTCAGTTTAGTTGGCGCATCGTTTGAGTAATCCACTGTTCAAACGTGCAGAGAAAGGAATCAAAAGCTACCGCTAAACTTTTGTTTTAAAACATGTCAAAATATTTTCTATTTTCCTAGGTACCTATAATGTAATTAAATACTATAATATTTAATACTGGAAGAAGTATGTTAATAGGATAAGCAAATTAGCAGGTCGTGCTTTCGTTTGCTGCGGACAGACGATTTCAATTTTTTCTCAACCAAACTAAAACTCAGAATTCTTCCTCGTTTGGGAAGAACAAGCCTTGAAACCTTAGATAAGACTGTTGACATGCGTAGTGGAAAGCCATAGGATTGCAATCTGGGAGCTGGTTATTTGGATATGACAACTACGTTCATTGGAAGAGCATGGGCTTGCAAAAAAAAAAAGTCAGTTGGTTTTCTTTGGATTTTCTCCTACATATCAATTGTGTTATAAGTCTATAAATACTTTTAACATTTTACAACTCAAGGTGTTTGCTATCAATGGGTAGATTATATAATATCATCGCTTTGGGCTGAGTAAGGCAGTTTACTTTGGGCCGTCAGTCAGACAGGAAGTGGAGAAAATAGCCCTGCTCTGTTGTCTTTGTGATGACTTTTGCTGTTAATTATGGTTCTAATAAGTGTTTAGTAAAGCTGTCAAAAACATTGAAGCTTGTTTAACCTTGGCTGTAGGTGATAACTGGATGGTTATCGTCAATTATCTGGCAGTAATAAACCCCACCTCGCAACCCAAATCGACCCAAACTGTTTCCACTGTTGTTGGCAGAGAGAACATTTGAAGTTTAAATCTAATTTCTACACATTTGTCATGTCTTATGTGTGTTTATGATACTGGGGTCTAAAGCCCGACTTGAGTAAAACAAGTTTTGTAGTAATTCTGTGGTTTAAGTCTTCTTGGGCTCTATTTTAACAATCTGTGCATGGTAAATCTAAGCGTTGGCGGTAGCACTATAGCGTGATATCAATGCGGTCCGGATCCAGACCCATAACAGGTTCTATAAGACCGCGGGTCCGAGTGTGACAACTCCACTCTTCTGCAAATTCTTTTCTCTTGCTCTTGTTTTTCCTTAATATGATGTCGGTGGGTGGAGCAGTGAGGGTTGTTCAGGGAAATGGGACACCCTTGGGTTGGGTGTGTCCGAGGATAAATTACACGCTTTCCGTTCATTGAGGAGTACTCATCTCGCAGACACACTGTTATTTTTGGTTTGTTGATTTTTGTGGGTTGTTTGTTTTTGGCATTTCAACAGTCTCATTATCACATCTATGTAGCAACCTCCGCTAATAAGACACACCCCTTGTTAATGTTATAGTTTCTCAGTTTAATAATATATTTTTGTTATTCAATGATTCTGCGTTGTTTCGCCTTTTTGTTCGGCTAGAGCCGGTTCGTGACAAGTGGTGGCTTCATCTGGGATTTATGGTTGGTTCCTAGACTTTTTGGCATATAATATTTTGATTGGCATTATAAGGGATTATGGTAATTGGGATGCGCTTTTGGGTTGGTATTCACTGCATAGGTTTATAAGTGTTTTTGGTATAGTGCCTTAAGAAGTATCGTGATTTTTGGTCGTCTGTTGACGTATAAATGGTGCCACTGTTTTGGAATCCCACGGTCATTCCCAGAGTGATAAGGTATGATATTCAATGTTCCAGGGCATGTGAAAGCTCACTTGACCCAGATTTTTTAATTAGAGTGTTATTCAGGATCTAATTTCACCTCTAATTTTTGGTCATGTTTCAACAGCTCCATATTAAACAGTTTGTCTAGCGCCTTGTCACGGCAACGTTCAAGGGAGCATGAAGTTTCATCAAACACTTAAGTCTTTGTGAGAGGCTATTGTACTGTTTAGATGGATAAGGATTGGGAGGGAGGGGTTGCCTTGGTTACTGTTAGCCGCAGGAGGTTTCACAGGAGAGCAAGGTTTAGTCCAATGAGCTAGTGTTTTGGACTATTGTGCGTAGGCTTCTAGTTCAGTGATCCAGGATGCTGAAAGTCCTGCCCGAGCCACTCAGACACTGTTATCTTATGTGTGTGATTTCAGGTGACGCTGTAACGTGGCTGGTGAGATGGCTAAGAGAAGCTTATTATCTTCACAGGATAGGGTGAAAGGAATATTTGATCGGGCGAGCTGAGCCTCGTCATTAGTGCAGGTGTCAGGTTCTTGCTCTGCTGCCAATTGTTGGCACTCTATTTCAAGCAAGTTTCTAGGTCCATATACGGTTGTGCGCCAATGCGCTGGGCAAACTTCTAGTTGCACTCGGGAAAGGAGGAAGCGCACCAACTGTGCGCATGTAAATTCTGCTAAATATCTATTCCCGTTTTCTCTGGGGCATAAGAGTGGGAGTTCGGGTAACACTGGATGTTTTGGATAGTTCTTTCTCTCTCTTCTACATGCTGATCGGTGAGACGCGTTGGTCGGTTTAATTGCTGAGTTTTAGTTTTGTTTTCTGATACACGTTAAAAGCTTATAGAAATGATATTTGACATTGGGATGCTGACCATCCGTCAGCAAGTCTAGGTTTCTTTCAGAGAACGGCGTTGTCTGGTGCTGAGATAGGTACATGCTGGAGAGTGGATATTGCAGATCTTCTTTCTCTCAACTGGGCTTCTCCCTGTATCTTAGTCAGTAAACAGAAAGGGCACACATATTTTGTCTGGACTAATGTAAGGTAAACTGTGTCACTAAGCAGATTATTTCTCTTCCTCAGATGGAGGATGTGTTGATCAGGTCAGACAGCTAAGTTTGTAAGCAAATTTGACTGTTAAGGGCTATTGACAGGTGCCCTGACGAGTAGGGCACATGAAATCTCTGCCTTTCTTACAACCGCTCGGTCCTGTATGCTTTTTTCGGTTATGAGTTTTGCTGCGTTAATGCACCTGCACTTTTCAGGCCTTTGGAATAGGGTTGTTCAGTCTTGGTTGGGTTTCGCTGTTTATTTGGAGATGTAAGTGGCTTTCTGCAGATACTTGGGAGGAGCATCTGTTCGTATTCACGCCTTTGTTTGACGTGCTGGCTGGGTTGCTCATTATAATTAGCTATATTTGAGTTTGGTCAGGCGACAGTTATGTACTTGGTAGGTGGATGGGCAGGGTGAGTGCATCTGTTCGGGCTAAGTGGTTAGCTATTGATGCTTCTTTCAACAACTACTAAAAGGAATGATGCGTTTCTTGGGAATGATTGGTTATTAGTGTAGTTTTCTGTAGGAAATTTCTCATAGTCGGTTCTTTGACAGGTTTTCGAAGCTACGGGGTTTTCGTTTGTCTCCTTTCTGTCAACAGGCTTTTGAAGGGTGCAAGGGGTTGCTTCTAACTTGGTGCTGGCTGCTCCTCGTGTGGAATTTGTCTGTTTAGTTGCAGGTGGATGCTAGTATGTGGGGGCCAGGTGCAGTCGCTGCTGAAGCAGATGTGTCGGTGTTTGAGAGGCCTTTCTGTTTTATTTTCGCAAGAATGTGCATTACCAGATGAACAGCTGATGGTGGAAAAAGCGCTAGATCATTTGGGCATAAAACTCGAGGTGTATGTCGGTCGGGAGTAGTACTTTGTGTCTCACGAGCATAACCTTCACCTTTTTGAAGGTCTATGATTGTGTCCTAAATCAGAGGATAATGAGCTGGTGTTTTTTGTTTTTTACAGCATTCATCTCGATGTGCGGCACAATCGAGGGGTAGCTGATAAGTGTTGTAGACGTGCTTGCTCTCGTGCAGCGCTGTTCTGGAAAGTGGTTCGGTCCTTTGATGGTGGACAGGTTTTCTCATACGCGTTTTTGCATGGCGTTGGGTTGGTAAAAATAGAGCCAGAGAATTATAGCGATACTATAAACACTTAGAAATTAGAGACTGGACAGAGACCAAATGCTGACACACGCGCTCGCGGTGCAGATTTCAAATCAATTGACCACAATGCTCGGTGCGCTGCAAGTCCGCTCCCATCTCCTCATTGGTGTTTTCGGGAGAATAATACCAGTGGGTGATTGAAAGATGAACTGAGGTTACATCGCAGTCAATCGGTAGTGGTAATGGACTAGTGCACCTTAAGTGCATTACGGAGGTAGCTAGTGTTAGAGTGTTGGAGCTAGTAACGGCGTAAGGTTGCAGAAAAATTGAAAATAAGATATTGTTCTTAACTGACTTGCCTAGTTAATTGGTACATAAAAATATAAATCTAATTAATCATTAAAAGGCAGAGCAGTTGGTGCTGATAAACAAGAAAAAGACTCAACGAGATAAAAAAGAGACGGAGAAAAAAAGAGATCAGTAGAGAGAAAGCGATAAAAGTCAGACCAGATAGTCATCATAGTAGTCCGTGTCTACCACTGCTTGGCAGTTTCTGCAGGTTGAACAGGGGAAGGTGCATGAGGTGGGCTTTTCAGGGCGTGACCTTAAAACGTTAGCAGCCTGGCGGATGGTTACTTTCTCTTCTCACATCTTCCTTCTGGGGTAAAGGGGAGCTTCTGCTGAAGAGCATACTTTTTGGCACGAAACACGTCTGGGTGAAGAGTAGGATCAGTAGTATTTGTTTATGTCGTGTTTTTCTCGCAAACCAGCCTAGTCTCATCCCTAGTCCTAGGCAGAGGTGTCCCTCATTCCACGGAGGGCTGTGGTGCCTGGGCTTTAGTTTTTTCCCTTTTAATTAAGACGTCACAACCAGGTGAGGGGAGTTCCTTACTAATTAGTACTCATATTTATATTAAGTACATTGATGGAGCTAACCACAGCACTCGCTTCGTGGAATGAGTTTTGACGATGTGCTTAGGCCTACCTACTAGTCACTACCCCTCGCCCTATAGAAAGATAAAAAAAAAATAGGCCTATAAGAACGAAATAAAAGTAAAAGAGGAAAAAGAATAGATTGTAAAAACTAAAAAAAAAAAATTATATACACAATATAAAAAAAAAAGAGAATAAAGAATAGGATATAAAGTAAATGGAAATTTAAAGATAAAAATTGTACGCATGAAATATTATGTAGAGGAATTTGTAGAGAAGCAGAGGAAAAAGATAAATTATATCAGATAAATAATGAAAAAATAAAAAAACATGTTAAAGAAATATATAAAAATATGAGATAATTAAGTATATAAAAAAATTAAATAAAAAGAAGATAAATAGAAACTGATTAAAAAAAATAAAAACACTAAATAAAAAAAAAAATATAAAAAAGAAGAAATTAAATAGAACATAAAAAAAATAAAAGAAGAAAAGATAAGTAATAAAAAAAAAAAGAAAGAAAAAAAAATATGTATATAATAAACTACGTCGTAGTTTTCCACCAGACCACGTTTCGTGTCGCTCGTCCGTTCTTAAGTTTACCTAGAGAAGAGAAGGAGAGGGGAGAGAGGACAGAGAAGCACAATTAGACCCAACCAATCATGAGAACAAAAATATATTACTTGAACACATTGAAGACATGAATAAAAAAACAGAGCAATAGAATGCTATTTGGCTAACAGAGAGTACACATGGCAGACCAAACTTATGAAAAGCTTTGACTATGTACAGATTCAATTAGCATAGCCTTGCTATTGAGAAAGGCGTGTTGGAGACTTGCTGTCAGAGAAGACAGGCTATGTGCAACTGCCCACAAAATGAGGTGGAAACTGATCAGCACTTCCTTACCTCCTGCAAATATCATGACCATACACGTATTTCCCTCAGATTACACCAGATTCACAAATAATTCGAAACAAACCGATTTTGATAACTCATATCTACTGGGTGAAATACCAGTGTGCATCACGCAGCAAGATTTGTGATCTGTTGCCACAGGAAAAGAGCAACCAGTGAAGAACAACACCATTGTAAATACAACCCATATTTTTGTATATTTATTTTCTTTTTGTACTTTAACCATTTACACGTTGTTACAAACTGTATATAGACATAATATGACATTTGTAATGTCTTTATTCTTTTGGAATTTCTGTAAGTGTAATGTTTCTGTTCATTTTGTTTTTTCACTTTTGTATTTTCTACTTACTTGCTTTGGCAATGTTAACATATGTTTCCATGCCATAAAAGCCCCTTGAATTGAAATGAGAGGGCACTACTATTAGGCACGTCATGTACTTCTGAAAGGCTTGAATAGGAATAAGCAGTGTGTGTGTGTGTGTGTTGTGTATGTGTGTGTGTGTGTGTGTGTGTGGTTGTGTGTGTGTGTGTGTGTGTGTGTGTGTGTGTGTGTGTGTGTGTGTGTGTGTGTGTGTGTGTGTGTGTGGTGTGTGTGTGTGTGTGTGTGTGTGTGTGTGTGTGTTTGCCTCAAAGGGGTTCCCGCGCTGAAGTCCAAGGAGATGATGAGGTCGATCCCTGGATGTGCGCAGGAGGGGGGGTAGGGAGAGTTGTTCTTTAACCCAGCGTCTACCAGGTGAATCTTCTCTTTGGATGCATGCTGCTCGGAAATTAGTATCTGGGGAGAGAGAGGGGGGGATAGAGAGAGAGAGAGTGAGAGGCGGGGGTAGGTGAGAGGGGGGTACATAAAGGGGGGGTAGGAGAGTTAATCTTTAATCCAGCATCTACGAGGTGAAATCTTCTCTTTGGGTGCATGCTGCTCGGAACATTAGTATTGGGGAGAGAGAGGGGGGGGATAGAGAGAGAGAGAGTGAGAGGCGGGGTTAGAGTGAGAGGGGGGTACATAAAAGGGGGGTAGAGAGAGTTAATCTTTAATCCAGCATCTACAGGTGAATCTTCTCTTTGGGTGCCATGCTGCTTGGAACGTTAGTATCTGGGGGATAGAGAGGTAGAGAAAAGAGGGGTAGAGTGAGGGGGGTAGAGAGAGTGAGGGTACAGTGAGGGGGGATAGAGAGAATGGGGGTAAGAGAGAGGGGGGTGTGTAGAGGCGAGGGGGAGTTAGAGAGATAGGGGGGCGGAGAAGAGAGAGGAGAGAGAGTGAGAGAGAGGAGAGAGAACCAACCAAGAAAGCTGCTATTTTGGAGGGAAACATAAGATCCTGATGACTGATACTAGTTTCTGCTATCAGTTAGGAAGAGGTCTGATTTTACTATGGATTTAAAGAAAGTTGGACGTGTTCCCCATTCCATGTTTGGACCAGAGGAAAATGTTCTGTACAATCACAACCTGGGGAGACACACGCACCAATTTCAAATTATTCATATCAACTGTCAAAAATAATCTCAGTGATGGAGAGAGTATGTAGTCTGTCTGTATCCTTCTTTACTGGAATACACACACACTTCCGTGTAATCATACTGAATGGAAGTAATAGAAAGGTAGTACATACTGGATAGAAAGTAAATAGAAAGTTAAGTAATACTGGATAGAAAGGTAAAGGTACATTTTTTCTTGAACTGCATTGTTGGTTAAGGGCTTGTAGTAAGCATTTCACGGTAAAGTCTACACTTGTTGTATTGGCATGTGCAAATAAAGTTTATTTGATTTAATGAAAAAACATTACCATCGTAGGAAACAGGATTTGTTATTGACACTTTGTCTGACTTTTCCGATGTTCTCATCGATCCATGTACATCCTTCATCCTGCAGAGTTAAGAAAAGATTGCCTCATGGTCTGGCATGTATCACACGGTTTGAAAAAGCACGTGATAAAATGAAGCTTCAGACGTCATTGATGTCATACTTTTGATAAAGTAATACACGCATCGGCACACTGCTTCAAAGTTAGCTGCTTAGAGACTTGGACACATGCCTCAGAGCTCCAGTTCAAACCTAACATCACTAGTAGGTTAGGCATTCATTTTGAGTGATTAGGATTAGGATTAGCATTAACTTTGAGTGGTTAGGTTAGGATTAGGCATTCACTTGGAGTGGCTTGGATAAGGGTAAATTGTCAGTGGAGTATGTCAGAAGTACTGTCAAAAATGTGCATTATCAACAAGAATTAGAAAGCAAAAACACTTAAAGGACTTTTGTCAAAATTGATCCGACGCTGATTTGAACTCCTGACGTTCAGGTTGCATGCAGGAACACGTATCCTATAAGTGACTGGGTGGCTGGACATGATGCTGAACCACAGGGGGCTGGTGGTGGGAGCAATCGGAACATGGGTTCACTGTAATGGATGGAACTGAATGAGAAATCGTACCACACACGTGTTTGACATGTGTTTGATACCGTTCCTCACGCCATTCCCAAGCATTACAATAAGCCGTCCTCAGATTTCTCCCTCCACCAGCCTCCCCTATTGGAGCTGTACTAGATACAGATGTCCACTGTTTATAACTACCTAGTACCATATACTCTTACACTAAGAACATATTACCACATAACCATACTGCATTTTACATCCAGGTCCCCAAACCTTCTGTAAAAAACTCAGCTCCAAGGCATCAGCTCAGTGAACTAACATGGTATTGAGTCATCAAGCCAGTCAGGTAAAAGAAGTGGCAGGGTGGAAGTTAGTGTTACCTGTGCAGGGTCTAATGCCTCTAAGAATAAAAGTACTACATAGTGCTACCTACCTATAAAGGGTTCTTCAGTTGTCTCTGTGGGAGAACCCTTTAATAACCTGTTTGGGTTTCATGTGGAACCCTTTTTCGTTCCATGTAGAGCCTATTCCACAGAAGGTTATAAATGGAACCTAATGGGGTTCGACAGTACATGGAACCCATAAAGGTTAGTGTTCTCCCACACGGACAGCCAAAGAATACTTTAGGAACTCTTTTTTTCTGAGAGTGCAGGCTGTAGTTCAATGGGCTAACCTGGTGTTGGAGTAATAGTATGCCTTTGTTACCGTTGCAGGTGCAGCGTTTGTCCTTCCAGTCTTTTGTCCAGCTGTCTGAGGTGAGGATGAGCTCCAGACTGACTGTCTCTATGAACTTCTTTCTCTCCACCAGGCTGGTTCTCTTCCACCTCTCAGAGTCCATGTTCCACGCCATCTTGCCCTTACTGCTCACAAGACCTAGAGTCATTATGCACATTATCACACAGTTCATTGTGTGTGTGTGTGTGTGTTGTGTGTGTGTGTGTGTGTGTGTGTGTGTGGTGTGTGTGTGTGTGTGTGTGTGTGTTGTGTGTGTCTGTGTGTGTCTGTGTGTGTCGTGTGTCACACCCTTCAGTAGCTGTCCCAGTGTGGTGATGCTTCCATTGTCTTCAGTGGATCTGGGTCCTCAGCGTACTTGATCAGCTCAGACACACAGCTCACCACTCGGGAGGGCACACACTCACACACCTTTCCCTCCAACCTCATGCTGTCCTCCCCTGCAGAACAAAATAGGTTGGTCAGGTGTAGAAGAGGTATTTGGAAGCATGCCCTCCTCTCATGATGAGGTAACCCTTCCTGAGACATGTAAGTCTCAAGTCCCGCCCTCGGACCTTGAGGATGTCCTCTTGGCCAATTCCATCCTGCTATTACAATGAGCCTGACCTCCTATAGCTTCTCCCACCAGCCTCCTCTGGTCAATTTTACCTCCCCACACTGGCTGGAATGCGGTTTTAACCAATCAGGATTAGACCCACCCGTTGTATAATGTCTAGATTGTCCTGTAGTTTGGCTGCTATTGTCCCGTAGTTTATTGTCTATTATACAACGGGTGGGTCCCTGAATGCTGATTGGTTAAAACTAGTTTCCAGCGTGTCGATTCCACGGCTAAATCTATGACATTAAAATAGCTATTTACTCTGTTCCATCTGACTATGCAATCCACTGTCTCATTAGCCCAGCCAGGCAATTTATAAACTTGATCTCTACTATAAAAAGCATCTAGACATAATCTCACATTTAGACTAACATTTAGTTTTCAACAGCAGAGATTTGTATAAACCTTGCTGTCTATCTGTTTGTATAAACCTTGCTGTCTGTCTGTTTCAATATACCAATTCGATCTCCAGCTGCCCCATAGTAATGAACGAGTATACAAAGAAATATCAATTGAAAACAGGTCAAACAAAACAAAGTGCAACTAGTTTGCAGTCTTTTCAGCTTCAGTATGAAGTGATTTTGTTAGCTGTCTTGTTGGATAGATCCTCTGAACAACAGTGGCCTTGACAAGTGAGCAAATGTCTATGCCATGCGAAATCGCGCCTCATTAGCCCACTGTTATGGATGTACATAAAATAATGTCACTAGAAAACAGCTTAATTAAACAAATGCAAATGCGGGTACATTGCTGTTATTCTGGCTTTTTGCCGTGACTGTAATTAGCCGTAATTGGCTAGTTAGCAAGCAAGGGATAAGAACGTCCAAAACTTGGATCCCTCCACAGTCTCATAGAGGATCTAGATCATTTTTCGAACCTCTCTGGATTACAACCAAATTGTGATAACTGTGTGTGATAAATATTACYTATTGGATCACTAAAGAATACTACTTTTACATTACCATGTAGTTTACCAATAAAATGGTCCGACGGTGATGTGGATATACTCTGTATAAATATCCAGAAAGAAAGAAATGATCTCATTCCAATCATTTTAATAGAAAGTTAGCAAAAATAGATAAYATCTTGCTACCATGYAKAGGTAAATACCTTTCTATTTGTGGAAAAAMTACCCTGATTAACTRTTTAGTCATTTCCCAGTTTACCTATTTGKTCATGGTCTTGCCTACARKTAGCCAACAGGTTTTAAATMATATGAGAKAAAAATATAGAATTTTATTTGGAACCYCAAGCCAGACAAAATTAAACAGGTCTATTTATATAATGAATAMGAATTTGGAGGGCAGAAATWATTAAATATTAAAGCATTAGACCTCGCACTAAAGGCTTCAGTCATACAAAAGTTATACTTAAATCCGAACTGGTTCTCTAGCAAATGAGTAAGAATGTCTCACCCTATATTCAAAAAAATACCTTTTCCCTTTATTCAGATTAACCTCTCACTTTCAGTTATTCGAAAATATTGCTATTTTGCAATCAATCAATCAAATGTATTAATAAAGCCCTTTTTACATCAGCTGATGTCACAGAGTGCTATACAGAAACCCAGCCTAAAACCGCAAACAGCAAGCAATGCAGATGTAGATCCACGGTGACTGGGAAAAACTCCCTAGAAAGGCAAAAACCTAGGAAGGAACCTAGAGAGAAACCAAGCTCTGAGGTGTGGCCAGTCCCCTTCGGGCTGTGCCAGGTAGAGATTAAAACAATAATCTTGGTTGTTTGCAATTTAAATGTAATCCACCAGAAAAGACAGAACAAATAATACACCAAATATTGTGGTTAAACTCAAATATACTAATTGATAAAAAAAAAACAATTTGTTTAAAAATAAATAAGTATCATCTTGGTAGATGATATCATAAATAGGAGTGGTGGAGTTATGTCACACATGCAGCTAACAAAAACATGGAATGTCTACTCTACCCAAAATTACAACTAACTAATTGGCAGCTCCCGAAAAATGTAAGGAACTTTAAAAAAACTGTACTTAACTAGGCAAGTTGTTAAGAACAAATTCTTATTCACAATGACGGCCAAACCCGGACGACGCTGGGCGCCGCCCTATGATACAGCATGGAATCGAACAAGGAACTATAGTGTCACCTCTAGCACTGAGATGCAGTGCCTTAGAACGCTGCGCCATCCAGGAACCCATCATTGGTTAAAGAAAATTCGAATAAATAAAAAAGTATCAGTTTCATTTAAGGACCAAAAAATTGACAGCGAAAAGTTGGGAAGAGATTTCTGACGTACCGATACCATGGCACATGGTTTTTGAACTGATACGCAAAATGACGCCAGATTCAAAACTTTTCAATTTAAATTATTATACTAATTCTGGCAATGAATAGAATATTATTTATATGGGGGATACAACCTTCCCAGCATGGCAGATATTGCT
>NW_019943289.1:14705-30441 GCF_002910315.2 Salvelinus sp. IW2-2015 | reverse complement strand
CAGTAATGTAGTTATACGTTTGGCTATAGTTACATTGAGGACGATGGCTGGGTCGTTTGGACGGGTGGGACGTATAATGCAGAATGATCTAGCGACCAAAAGGTTGCGAGTTTGAATCTTAATCACGGACAACTTTATAAATGAGCAAGTTTCAATGATTTACTGCTCTTAAGGCAACTTGCAACACTTTAGATGTTAGCTAAACATTAGCTAAACACCTTTGTGCACCCCAGTATCTCTACGTGCACATTAATCTTCTGCAATCTATCACCTACCAGTGTACTTTAATTGCTAACAATTGTATTATTTACACCACTATGCCCTATTTATTAAACCTGAGCCTACCTAATCGTACTTTCATTTTGCACACAATTGTTATATAGACCTTCTATTGATGTTATTTACTGTCACATTTATTTATTCCATGTGTAGACTTTTTTGTGCTGTTTTTGTGTCGCACTGCACTTTGCTTATCCTTGGCAGATCACAGTTGATAAATGAGAACTTTTTTCTCAAACCTGGCCTACCTGGTTAAATAAAGGTGAATAAAAATGTACAAAACAGTTCTGAAGGATTGAAAGAAACGAAGGTCTTCCTATAACAAAGGGATTGGTACCCTGCAAGGCTGCACCTCATGTGGTGTCAAAACAGACGTTGAATTTCAGCAGGCGTTATGTGAGAGCTTGTGATGTTTAAAAGGCCCCTCTTTAGAGAATCGAAGCAAGTCACAACAAAGACCCAGCACCACACGTTGATGGCAGTTGAAGCAGGCAAGGGCAGCTTGTTTGTGGAGCTTATGATGAGCGAATACTTTAAAGCCACGTAATTTGGTGAATACCAATTCAAATCTCGAAATCAGAACAGAACATATCTACTATCATTCAAGAGGCTAGTCACCATGTGCTCAGTTACCTGCATCAGCTACTTTATTAAGCTAACTTACACCTGTCTGAATTAAATTCGGCAATAAACATTCAGAAATGTCAGAATTGTATAGCAGACTTCCAGGGTCGAAAAGTAAGGCGGTCCGGTCCGGTCTGCATCCCGGCAATTAAATAGTTGGTGTACCCCATACTGCGTAAAACATGGCCTATCACAATACATGAAAACAAAACGTACACAATGTGGCTATTACACCCATTATAAATTGCCGACAAGTCCAGACAACTTGAGCGAAGTGGACTTTGAAAACCAGTTGGTGATAGCCCTACGCTTCCAACATGTGATGTTGTTCTACAATACACAATTTATTCAAGGCAGAGATTAATGGCTGAGAGTGTGCGGTTGGCAGCAGTGCGACGCATAAAATCTGGCCTAAATGCAAATTGCCAAATTCATTCACTTTTTGGTGTTTGCTGTAACAGATGTCTTCTTTCCCATTTCTAACCCATGTTTGGAGGCTGGGAAATAATGTACCTGTTGTTGTGGTTGGAATGAAACGTGTGTGGGTTAAAGCCTAGTAAAGGGACCCGTTGAAGTGACTTCTTAGGACTAGATGCGTGCACACATAAGGAGGTCCCATACCGCGGAAAGTTAATTAATTTCTAACTTTCACCCCTGTCACTTATATTGAAATGAGACAATTAAGTAAACAATGAGCACATTTTTGACCATGTTAAATCCAAGTCTTATTTTGCATGTGCTCCCAATTTGTCAACATTGTCTGTTTGGTTGGCCCAGTCTTTCAGGGTATTCACAGATCACAAAGTAGCAATGACAAACATGACAAAAAACAGACACCAGTGTATGATAAGCAGTCAAGGAGCAACTAACTGTATAATACCACTGTAGTCAGCATCTAGGTAACATCAGAATGCTTAGTGACACTGAGGATTGCGTGAACATTAAAACAAAAATTCGAGGCAAGTGAATGTCATGTTCTGGTACTAGCGAACCGTGAAATGTGCGGAGTTAGAGTGTTGTAGGCTTCTACTGGTATCTGTATCAGTATTAGCAAAATACCACTCCCAAAAAGCCTACCACTCTTGTTCCCAGGATGTGTCACATAATTAATGTAAGTTGCTGAAGCAACAGGTTAAGTGTCTACCTAGCGGAATTATACCAGATATCTGTCACATCCCAGCGATGTGTGTGTGTGTGTTGTGTGTGGGCGTGTAGTGTGGTCGTGTGTGTGTGTGGGTGTGTGTGTGTGGTGTGTGTGCTGTGTGTGTAGTGTGTGTGTGTGTGTGTGGTGTGGTGCGTGTGTGTGTGTGTGTGTGTGTGTGGTGTGTGTGTGTGTGTGTGTGGTGTTGTGTTGTGTGTGTGGTGCTGGGTGTGTGTGTGTGTGTAGTGTGTGTAACATGGGCCTATATAGATGAACAGGAAGGACTGGCACTAGAGTTGTAGAGAATACAACGAGGAGAATCAACTGAGGTGAAGATTAAGACTGGACTAGTTTGCATGTACAGTACACTCTATAGTCTCCTGGTACAGGAACTTCCTTTGTCTATACCATTGGCAATGTAGCGTTTGTGTTTGTTTTTTATTCTTTATATATATTAGTATTTTCATGTTGTAAAACACTTTGTGAGCAATCATGTCTTTGCTAAAAAGTGCTATATAAATAATGGGATGATATGTTGTGTAATAGAACTGATGCAAAGGTGAACCTTTTGATTCAAGTCAGTCTAGAGTCTTTGGTTCTAGCTTTGCAGTCACATTGTCATGTGTTTATGAAAACAATGTAATTAGAATGTCTTTGGGTTTTCAACCTGAGTACTATAAGTCTTAACCAATGTGGATTTAAATGGGTAGAGGTAATGAGCAATTCACAGTAATGCTTATTTTATTACATGTAATTTTATTACTACGAATAAAGCATTCTTATCAACAGGGTTTTCTGACCTCTAGTGTAACAGTTGATCACATAGGAACAAGAATGGAGTTGGTTTTTGTGTTTATAAGACTCTGTCTTAAGTGGTACTCACGAGCAGAACAACTGTCACAACCAACAAGACGATTACTCCCTAAAGTACAGAAACTCCAGCAAATATAGCATTATGAATTTGTCTGAAAGAATACAGACATCAATAGTTATAAAACATACCCGTTCTCTTATTGAAATTGCTTATGGCTATCTGCATCTGCGGACGTATCGCTAAATAACTATTGAATAAACGCCTGTTTCCCTGTACTTGCTGTCAATATGAAGTCATCTCAATTGTAGTGCATAATGCAAGAAAACTTATATCTTCTTTTTACTATCTTTATGTCCCAGTACCCAGCGTCAAAATTTTGCACTACATCTGATCATTCCAGGTATTGTTACTTTATTCCCTTTACCTATTTTCTACCATTCTGGTAGAAATAGATAGAGAAGCACATCAGAACTAGTGAAATTAACACATATTCGATCTCATGTGGTCAACCAAAACAAGTCTTAACCATGTCAAGCTTCTTCAAAGTTAGCCATCCTTTGCCTTATAGACAGCTTGCAACTATCTTTTGGCATGATTCTCCCAGCTACATGAAGGTCACGTCACCACTGGAAATGCCATTTACATTTCATTTACCATTCTTGCCTTCTTAACTTTGTTTGTTTGAGCCAAGTCAGTTGTGTTGTGAGAAAGTAGCGTAGGTGATCACCAGAAGATAGCTCCTATTCTGGTAAAGACCAAGTCCTATAACATTTGGCAGAGTACAGCTAAATAAGTCACAAGAGAAACGGACGTCCATCATTACTCTTAGAAGATGAGAGGTCATGTCAATTCTCAGGAGAAATGTCAACCGGAACCTTTTAACATTGTCTTGCAAGTTGCAATGGCTCGCAAAAAGCCATCAAGCGTATGATTGAAATGCTTTGGTCATGACGGACACGGCACTGAAGAGAAGACCATTGGCAGACAAGAGTCAGTGACCGTTTCTCCTGCTGATGAATAAGTTCATTAGCAGTTACTCACGCTCGAGATTCGCAGCCCACTAAATTGCTCACAGACAGTTTGCAACAGGTAAGAGAGACACGATCTATCAACATCAACCTGTTGGGTGCAGAGAGACTGCGTGATATCGGGCTTCCATCGGTCGAATTTCTGCAAAGAAAAGGTACCATTACCTCACAAGGACACCGAAACAGAGAAGGAGGAGAAGGACTTATTAGCGCCAAAGCAAACATTGAGCAACGGGTGACATTAGACAGGTGAAAATCTGGTCTTTGGTCGATGTAGTATTGTTCTTCAACCTCGAGCTTGGTGCATCTGCGGTTGCTGTTGGCCAGCAGAGTACGGTGAACCGGATCCCCGATGTGTATTTCCCCAACGAGTAGAAGCATGAGGAGGAGTTGTGATGGTGCTTTCCTGGTGACACTGTCTGTGATGTACTTTTAAATTCAAGGCACACTTAAGTACCGACAATCGGCACGCAGGGCCAGCATCTGCTTAGCCGATCAACCGAGGTCAGCGGCTGAGGTTGCGCTGCATGGCCGAAAGCTGCGCATGTACCTCTCGTTTTTCAGCGACATTGAGGCCACTAGTCCATTTTCACCCAGCATGCTCAAAGAATTACACCGAGGCTGCTAGCTTGTGACCAAGAAGGAGATGAGTGATAGGAGTTCCTGGCTTCAGTCAGATGACCGTGGGCACTCCTCCACATCTAGAGCCACCTACACAAGTTGAGATGGTTTGGGATGAGATGGAATCACAGGTGAAGAAAAAAGCAGCACGGATAAGATGCCTCCGCAATTATGTTGGGAAAAGCTCCTTCAAGACCTGCTGGAAAAGCATCCTGGTGGAAGTTGTTTGAGAGGACGAATTGCCAAGGGGTGTGCAAGCCTGTCCATTCCAACCAAAGGGGTGCCTTAATTTGAAGATCTAAAATATAAATTTGATTTGTTAACTATTTTGGTCACTACATTATCCCATATGTGTAATTCATAGCTATTGCAGTCTTCCACTAAGTATTCTACAATGTGAGAAAATAATACAAGATATAAAGAAAACCCTAGAATGAGTAGGTCGCTGTCCGAACTTGTCTGACTGGTACTATATTAGTGTCACACAACTCATAAGAAATCTCAGATATGACGGATGACGTTTGTATTAACTTACCACACCGTACTGCTTAATACATAGCTATAAATACGCATCAGAATTAAGGAACATAAATATACTTTCCTGACAGAGTGAAAGGTCATAAGCTGTCAGGAATCAACTACTTTCATTGAAATACTATGTTACTTTAAGAAGTGTATTATGGCTCAGTTTAAGCCAAATTTATATCAATCTTTTTTCTCTCTCTCCGTTCATTCTGTCAGGACTGTACGTCGTGTCCACCTCCATCAATGATCGAGGAGAGAGAATTTCTTACCGTTTTTTGGGCGAGAGAAGCTTTATTAGGAGTGGCTGAACAGTCCAGATATCTCCGTGTTGAACTGTGGGTTACTCCCAGTTCTTCTGCTTTGCATTTCAATCACTCTTCGCCATGTGACTCTTTCTCTAACTCTCCCTGTCTCACACGAACTACATCATGAAGCCCACTCCCATGTTCAGACTCTGGTAGCCCCCCCCCTACATCCTACACTATAACACACTGTTATGATGGCGATATACTGATGTGAAATCCTTTTAAGATCCTTTGAATCTCTGCATCGGATATCTCCTGTCTTTCGTTTCTCTCTATATCTCTCTTGATCTGTCTCCTTTCTCTCCCCATCTCTTCAGGAGGATGTTCTAAATAGCGCTTTGCTGGGGTCAGGTGGAGAGAGAGGCAGGGGCAGTGGCATGCTGCGGATCTCTGCATCAGGTGGCAAGGAACGCTGCTTGCGGGCAGATCCCTCTACTTGTGGAGTGTGTCAGGCACCACCTGGTACACAACAACACTTACTATTGTTCCTTAGCAGAAGTTCATTATTAAATATGCTAGTATATCTTGCTCTCTCTTCCCACACACCACACAGCACAAACACCACAACACCACACACACAACAACACACAGGCACACACACACACACCACACACACACACACACACACACACACACACACACACACACACACACAACACAACACACACACAACCACACACACACACACACACACACACACACACCACACACACAGGTTTGCATTGTCATCCTGTTAACAGCGATCCGCCTTGTCGTTAAGTGAGCGTATGTGATGAAATGATAAAGAAGCTTGAGGGGTGCCTACAGTGGACTTGAGCAAAAGCTTGGAGTGGTTGAAATTTGAGGAAAAGAACTAACCAGGACTTCAACCTCACCGAACTTCTGGGCGGTGCTTCACTGCCTCCTGTTTCATGAAAGAGGTTCAGTGGAATGGTTGTGTGTGTGCTTTGCGGTCATCTGTCGGCATTTGCCACGTGCTGTGTGTGTAGTATTTGTCTGTTGCCAGTGTGTGTATTTGTCTCTGTGTGGGCTATCTCATCCCCCACTCATCTCTTCACCCGTTGTTATCTCCTCTTCCTCCCGCCATCTTTCCTGTCTCTCCACACCCTCCCCATCTCTCCACTCCCCATCGTCTTCCCCCTTGTTCTCTCTTTCTGTACAGGAGGCACCACTCGCTTCTCTCTAAGATGACTCAACATCATCAAACCCTACCCATCATACCAGCGCCAATTAGAACTGTATCGCTGCAGACAGCGATGAACTAAAGGTGAATCATATGCAGGGTTCAAATAGCAGAACCTCGGAAATTCGAGACACTTTCTGCAGTTATCCTTAAGATTCCGCAGTTGCAATAGTGAACGCAGCATCAAATCAACATCAAATGTAATTCTTCATTTCATTTTTTACAGAGAACAATTGTACTTCCACAGCGGGCAAGCAACAATATAAATAAATATAAACAACTCATGCAATATGAATAACACTCATCTGTAGACACCCCAAAAGCAAAGCCAAGCATTTAGTCTGGTCCCAGTTGGCTCTGTTTAGAAGTAGTTGCACTATATAGGAATACAGTGTCTTTCAGACAAGCCCAATGAATGGAAATTTCTGAATTTACAAAGTTTATGTAGGGTATGGGTTGAGATGACCCCCCACGAGAGCGGCTTCTCCGATTGGGCGCTTTCGGTCCCCACTTCCTGTCTTGGGAGCAGTCTTGAAGGTGGGACTTGAGAGAAGAAGAGGAACGACAATGAACTGCATACTGCTGCATAGGTGGGGACCCACGACATAACACTTGTACAAGCAACACTGCACACACCCACACATCAATTTAATTGTTGTTTTTGTCAGCTATGCTCGGGCAGGTTCTGTGGAGTGGCCATGTTGCAGGAACAGCAATAAAATGAGAGGTAGTATCAAAATTGAATCTGGAGGCTTTACTTTCGAGTAAGCTCTATAGAGTACAGCAACGCTCCTAGTTAGCCATGGCAACCCACCAGAACAGACCACAGTACAGACACACAAAACCACCACACAGACATATCAATCAGTAAGAAGACATCCACTCAAACTAACAAAATCGAACAAATTCACAAACTACCAGAAAATACAGGACACCATCACTAACCATAACGTACACGACTCATTAAATACAGGAGATACTGAAGACCATAACTACAAGGACAAATACAGACCATACACACACCTACAGGACATATAAACTACAGAACAACTTACTAGACCCATAACTACAACGACATACTAGACCGATAAACTACAGGACCACTATAAATAACAGGCACACTACTAGACCATAAACTACAGCTACTAGACAATAACTACAGGACACTATGACCATAACTACAGGGTTACTAATAAACTACAGACACTACTAGACCATAAACTACAGGAACACTACTAGACCATAAACTACAAGCACAGATACTAGACCATAAACTACAGGACACTAATAACTGAACAGGACACTACTAGACCATAAATACAGACAAATACATAGACCAAACTCGACAGGACACTAATTAAACTACAGACACATAGACCATAAACACAAGCAATACTAGACAATACCTACAGGACACTAATAGACATAACTACGGGTTCTATAACTACAGGACACTACTAGACGATAAACTACAGTACAATACTAGACAAATAAACTACCAGGACACCATAGAACCTAAACTACAGGACACTATAGACCATAAACTACAGGAACACTATAGACACAAACTACAGGGTTCTATATAACTACAGGACACTACTAGACCATAAACTACAGTAACACATACTAGACCAATAAACTAACAGGAACACTACTAGACCATAAACTACAGGACACTACTACCCATAAACTACAGGACACTATAGAACTAACTACAGGACAAAAAAAAAACGCCAAAAAAAAAACAAAAAAAAACACAACAATACTAGACCATAAAACTAACAGCTACAATCTAACAATAAACTACAGGACAATACTAGACCATAAAACTACAGGACAACTACATAGACCATAAACTACAGCAATAAAACTACAGGGTCAAACTAACCTGACATAAACCTACAGATTACAATATCCAGTACATACACAGGACACTACTAATACCATAACTACAGGACACTACTAGACCATAAATCTACAGGCACATACTAGACATTCAGACACTACAGTGACACATACTAGAGCAATAAGAACTAAGGGCTTCTAACTTAACATTACTCGACAGCAATAACTACAGGACAACATCACACACCATAAAGTCATCTACTGAGAATCCATAAAAACTACAGGGGTTCTAATAAAACTATACACGAACACTCGAAATAAAACTAAAGTACAGAAAAGCTACATGCATCCCAACATAAACTTAGAGACGGACTAAACTTAGACATACACTACGAGGACACTAAAACTACAGGACCATAAAACTACAATAAAACTACAGGACACTACATCAGACCCATAAACTACGGGTTCATAATAAACTACAGGAACAATTCTAGACATAAACTACAGTACAAGTACATCAGACCAATAAACTACAGTTCACAATTACTTACAATAAGTACAGGGACAAATTAGACGCATAAACGACAGGCACTCTAGGAAACATACACTACAGGACTATATACAGACCATGAAACTACAGTACATACTTTAGACAATAATTATGGACACTACTAGACCAAGTACAGGGACACTACTAGACCATAAACTAACAGGAACTACTAGACCATAACTACAGGGTTCTAATAAAACGTACAGTGACACTACATAGACCCAGTAAATACAGTACCACTACTAGCAATAAACTACAGGACACTACTAGACCATAACTACAGTTACATACTAGACCATTAACCTATTAGGACGTCTATAGACATAAACTACAGACACTTACTAGGAGCCATAAACCCTACACGAGTACAATTACTAACCTAAACTACGGGACACTTACTAGACAATAAACGACAGGACACTACTAGACCATAAACTACACGGACACTACTAGACATAGAAACTACAGGACACTACTAAACCATTAAAACTACAGGACAATACTAGACCATAAACTTACAGGACACTACTAGACCAATGAAACTACAGTACAAATTACGTAGACTAATAAACTACAGGCGGTTTCTAATAAAAACTACAGGGACATACTGCCATAAAGTTACATTGTCTATAAACTACAGGGAACACTAACTAGACCATAAAACTACAGGAGCACTGCGTAGACCAATAACTTCAGGACACTAACTTAGACTATAAACTACAGGACAACTACTAGACTATAAAACTACAGGACACTTTACTAAGACCATATAAACACAGGAACTACTAGAGCATAAACTACAGTTTTACAATACTAGACCAAAAAATTACAGGCTTTGATAAACTACAGGGACAATACTAGACCATAATACATGGTTCGAATAAACCTACAGGAACTACTAGACCATCAACCTACAGGACAATACAGACAAACTACAGGATAATAGTAAACAATAAACTACAGGCCAATACTTAAGTGATAATGCAGTGAAGCCGGTGTTTGGAGGATATTTGGCACGGGAGTTGTTAGGCTCGAGACAAAGCGAGGGTCGGAAACTGTGCCAACTATATCCTACAAACACCCGGCTCAAGGCTTAATCACTTTTATACAATGGGTTAGCTACATATTCATTAATTGATTTGACATATAATTTTAAATAAAACTAATGATTTGACTGAATTTTTAATACAATTTCAATCCTTCCACAAGTACAGTCGCAACACAAATCTAGGGTTCGCTACCAGAGCCGGCAGGTCGGTTAAGAGTTGTCTCAAGTCTTTGGTTCTGTATCTATGGGCCGTGACCCAGTCGTTTGTTCTAATGTTCTCTTTGCCATACTGTGTGAGCCAGCTTTTATATTGCAGATAGATTATAGCTTCCATCAATTAAATTGTCTTCACCATTCCAATCCCCATATTATTTTTTGAAAATATATATACACACTAATATTTACATACATCGTCATCCTATATAAAAATATTACATTTCCTTTATTACCTTACCACCCCTCCCCAATGGAAGACAAACTAGTGAACATCAACGCTTAGGCCTTATTTCAGCTATATACTATTTATATATACATTATTATGATACAGTTCTATTTTTACTCATAGTATATAGTATATATATTTTTTTTTTTTACTCCTGTCCTCCTCTCTCTCTCAACTCTCTCCATCTATTCTGATGTCACACCGGTTGCATTTTCTTTCAACTGTATCTTTTCAAAACGGAGTTCTTAACTGTATATGTTTTAAGGGCCCAGTATGTTTTACATTAAGTTATCATTTTTAGTTAGTAAAGTTGTTAGTTGTTTATTGTAGTCCCAACTTCAGCGCCATTAACCCTTCCATCTATCTTTAAACCACATGCATATTGGATTTCTATTTGGACATATATTTTTCTACTGTGCTTGTGATCTTTTCACACAATGTTCTGAACCTTTCTATTCTCATTGTTTTTACAGATTGTAAATTGAAAATAAACAGTTTTGTTAAAGGATTATTATATTATTGATCAATTGACTGTGACTTTTCAGATCGCCCAGTAGTGCCATCTGCAGGGGCAGGGGCAGGTAAATATTGCAATTCTTCAACCATTCCTGGACCTGTGACCATATGGACAGTACCAAAACAAATGATCCAATGAATCCTCCTCTTCACAGCAATATCTGCAGTGCTGGGAAGGTTGTATCCCCCATATAAATAATATTCTATTCYTTGCCAGAATTAGTATAATAATTTAAATTGAAAAGTTTTMAATCTGGCGTCATTTTGCGTATCAGTTCAAAAACCATGTGCCATGGTATCGGTACGTCAGAAATCTCTTCCCAACTTTTTCGCTGTCAATTTTTTGGTCCTTAAATGAAACTGATACTTTTTTATTTATTTGAATTTTCTTTAACCAATGATGGGTTCCTGAGTGGCACAGCGGTCTAAGGCACTGCATCTCAGTGCTAGAGGTGACACTATAGTTCCTTGTTCGATTCCATGCTGTATCATAGGCCGGCGCCCAGCGTTGTCCGGGTTTGGCCGTCATTGTGAATAAGAATTTGTTCTTAACCAACTTGCCTAGTTAAGTACAGTTTTTTTTAAAAGTTCCTTACATTTTTGCGGTAATGCTGCAATTAGTTAGTTGTAATTTTGGGTAGAGTAGACATTTCCATGTTTTTGTTAGCTGCATGTGTGACATAACTCCACCACTCSTATTTATGATATCATCTACKAAGATGATACTTATTTATTTTTAAACAAATGTTTTTTTTTATCAATTAGTATATTTGAGTTTAACCACAATATTTGGTGTATTATTTGTTCTGTCTTTTCTGGTGGATTACATTTAAATTGCAAACAACCAAGATTATTGTTTTAATCTCTACCTGGCACAGCCCGAAGGGGACTGGCCACACCTCAGATCCTGGTTTCTCTCTAGGTTTCTTCCTAGGTTTTTGCCTTTCTAGGGAGNAGTCACTGTATTTGTATACATGTAATAGTTGCTAATTGTAAAAAAAAAAAAAAAAATCTATTTCGCGGATTTCACTTATCGCGGGTCATTTTCGGAACGTAACCCCCGCGATAAACGAGGGATTACTGTATAACTATTGTAAAATAGACTGTGTCCATAAAATGTATATAGTATGTATAAGCTGGAAGTAGAGGCCTAAGCGTTGATGTTCACTAGTTTGCTCCAATTGGGGGAGGGGTGGTAGGGTAATAAAGGAAATGTATATATTTTATAAAGGTACTGTATATATGTATGTGTGTATATATATTTTCTAAAATATATATGGGGGATTGGAAGCGATGAAGACAATTATATTGATGGAAGCTGTAATCTATCTGCAATATTAAAGCTGATCACAGCCAGTATGGCAAAGGAACATTTAGAACAAACGACTGGGTCACGCCCATAGATACAGAACAAAAGGACTGAACGACTGGGTCACGTCTCTAACAACTTAACCGACCAGCCGGCTTGGGTAGCAGCCCTAGATTTGTGTTGCGACTATATCTTGTGGAAGGATGAAATAGTATTAATAAATTCATGAATTTTTTTTTTTTTTTTTTTTTTTAATTAAAAATATGTCAATCATTATTTGAATATGTAGCTAACCCATTGTATAAAAGTGATTAAGCCCTTGAAAAGCCGGTGTTTGGAGGATATATTGGCACAGTTTGCCGACCCTCGGCTTTGTCTCGAGCCTAACAACTCCCGTGCCAAAATATCCTCCAAACACCGGCTTCACTTTATCACTTAACTTTTGGCCTGTAGTTTATTGTCTACTATTATCCTGTAGTTTGTTTCGTGTATTGTCCTGTAGTTTATGGTCTAGTAGTGTCCTGTAGTTTATGGTCAAGTAGTGTCCTGTAGTTTATTAGTGCCCTGTAGTTTATGGTCTAGTAGTGTCCTGTAGTTTATTAGAACCATGTAATTTATCGTCTAGTATTGTCCTGTAGTTTATTAGAACCCTGTAGTTATGTCTGTATTGTCTGTAGTTTATGGTCTAGTAGTGTCTGTAGTTTAATGGTCTAGTAGTGTCCTGTAGTTTATCGAGTCAGCAGTGTCCTGTAGTTTATGGTCTAAGTAGTGTCCTGTAGTTTATTAGAACCATGTAATTTATGGTTCTAGTATTGTCCTGTAGTTTATTAGAACCCTGTAGTTTTATGTCTAGTATTGTTACTGTAGTTTATGGTCTAGTAGTGTCCTGTAGTTTATGGTCTAGTAGTGTCCTGTAGTTTATGGTCTAGTAGAGTGTCCTGTAGTTTATGGTCTAGTAGGTCCTGTAGTTTATGGTCTAGTAGTGTCCTGTAGTTTTATGGTTCTAGTATTGTAGTTTTTTTTTAGTTATTATCGTTCTAGTTGTGTCCCTGTAGTTTATGGTCTAGTTTAGTGGTCCTGTAGTTTCATGGTCTAGTAGTGTCCTGTAGTTTATATCTAGTAGTGTCCTGTAGTTTATGGTCCTAGTTAGTGTTACTGTAGTTTATGGTCTAGTAGTGTCCTGTAGTTTTATGGTCTAGTAGTGTCCTGTAGTTATGGTCTAGTAGTGTCCTGTAGTTTTTTGTCTAGTAGTGTCCTGTAGTTTATGGTCTAGTATTGTACTGTAGTTTATGGTCTAGTAGTGTCCTGTAGTTTATGGTCTAGTAGTGTCCTGTAGTTTATGGTCTGTAGTGTCCTGTAGTTTATGGTCTAGTATTGTACTGTAGTTTATGGTCTAGTAGTGTCCTGTAGTTTATGGTCTAGTATTGTACTGTAGTTTTATGGTCTAGTAGTGTCCTGTGTTATGGTCTAGTAGTGTCCTGTAGTTTATGAATCTAGTATTGTCCTGTAGTTTATGGTCTAGTATTTGTCTGTAGTTTATGGTCTAGTAGTGTCCTGTAGTTTATGGTCTAGTAGTTTCCTGTAGTTTATTAGAACCCTGTAGTTTATGGTCTAGTAGTGTACTGTAGTTTATGGTCTAGTAGTGTCCTGTAGTTTATTTAGAACCCTTTAGTTTATGGTCTAGTAGTGTCCTGTAGTTTATGGTCTAGTATTGTACTGTAGTTTTGGCTATGGTGTCCTGTAGTTTATTTTCTAGTAGTGTACTGTAGTTTATGGTCTAGTAGTGTCCTGTAGTTTATTAGAACCCTGTAGTTTATGTTCTAGTAGTGTCCTGTATTTATGGTCTAGTAGTGTCCTGTAGTTTATTAGAACCCTGTAGTTTTGGTCTCAAGTAGTGTCCTGTAGTTTATTGTCTAGTATTGTCTTGTAGTTCATTTCTAGTATTGTACTGTAGTTTATGGTCTAGTAGTGTCCTGTAGTTTATGGTCTAGTAGTGTCCTGTAGTTTATGGTCTAGTAGTGTCTGTAGTTTATGGTCTAGTATTGTACTGTAGTTTATGGTCTAGTAGTGTCCTGTAGTTTATGGTCTAGTAGTGTCCTGTAGTTTATGGTCTAGTAGTTTCCTGTAGTTTATGGTCTAGTAGTGTCCTGTAGTTTATTGTCTAGTATTGTACTGTAGTTTATGGTCTAGTAGTGTCTGTAGTTTATTAGAACCCTGTAGTTTGTGTCTAGTAGTGTCCTGTAGTTTATGGTCTAGTAGTTTCCTGTAGTTTATGGTCTAGTAGTGTCCTGTAGTTTATTGTCTAGTATTGTACTGTAGTTTATGGTCTAGTAGTGTCCCTGTAGTTTATTTAGAAACCCTGTAGTTTGTGGTCTAGTAGTTGTCCTGTAGTTTATTAGAACCCTGTAGTTTGTGGTCTAGTAGTGTCCTGTAGTTTCATGGTCTAGTAATGTCTTGTAGTTTATTGTCTAGCATTGTACTGTAGTTTATGGTCTAGTAGTGTCCTGTAGTTTATTAGAACCCTGTAGTTTATGGTCTATTAGTTGTCCTGTAGTTTATTGTCTGGTATTGTCTTGTAGTTTATGGTCTAGTAGTGTCCTGTAGTTTATTAGTGTCCTGTAGTTTATGGTCTAGTATTGTCTTGTAGTTTTATGGTCTAGTAGTGTCCTGTAGTTTATGGTCTAGTATGTCTGTAGTTTATGGTCTAGTAGTGTCCTGTAGTTTATTATTGTCCTGCTAGTTATGGTCTAGTATTGTCCTGTAGTTTATGGTTTTAGTATTGTTTTGGAGTTGTTTTACATTTTTTGTGTCTCTTTTTGATTGAAGGTGATTCCTTCGTTGTTGTGTTTCTTTGTGTGTCTGTACTGGGTCTGTTCCTGGGTTGCAGGCTAACTGGCATGCTGTTACTATAGCTTACCTCCAAATAAGATCGAGATTATTTTTACTACCTCATCAATGTTCTTCTGCTTGTCTGCAAAGGCACTCCCACAGATACCCTGCCAGCAACAACAAACAAACAACAATAAATTGATGTGTGGGTGTGTGTGCACGTTTGCTTGTGTACATGTGTATGTCTGTGGGTTTTCCCCACCTTAGCAGCAGAACCATGTCCATTTCCTTCCTCTTCTCTCTCAGAGTACCACTCAAACTTGCTCCCAAACAGGAAGTGGGGACGAAACGCGCCAATCCGGAGAATAGCCGCTCTCGTGGGGGGTTCATCTCAAACCATACCCCTACAGAAAATTGGTAAATTACAGAAATTGTACATTCATTGGCTTTGTCTGAAATGACACTGTTATTCCCTATATAGGTGCACTACTTCTAAACAGAGCCGTAACTGGGACCTCAGACTAATGCTTGGCTTGGCTTTTTGGGTGTTCTACAGATGAGTGTTAGTTCATATTGCATGAGTGTTTATATTATTTATATTGTTCTTGCACTGTGAGACAATTGTCTTTGTAAAAAATGAAATTCTGTCAGGGTTGTGTGCGGAGAATTTACGG
>NW_019943289.1:3013-11482 GCF_002910315.2 Salvelinus sp. IW2-2015 | reverse complement strand
GCATCAAAAACTCTAGACCATTGTTACTCTCCCTTATCGTGGAAACTCCACTTGCGACCGCATAAATAATAACACCGTCGCAAGCCTACTCATTCGTTAAGTGGCTGCGACTGCTTTGTGTTGCTATAAAAGTGTTGAATACAAAGTGTTGACAGGGCAGAGTACAAACTTAAACATTTTTGTAATTACTGCACTGTTGGAGCTAAGAAAGATAAGCATCTCGCTACATTCTGGAAAATATGTATATACACAAAATGGTATTTTATTGAACATTTCATTGAAAGGAGGATGTGTGTTTTCTTTGTGGTTCTGACTGAAATGCAGTGTCAGCAGTCATAATGTCGGGGACTAATACTTAATCATACGTAGCAGGGAACAAAGAGGTTGAGAATACACTGTATGGAACCCAGTGTATGTGGGCAAATACCAACCGAGACAACTTTGCGAACTATACTACAACGTTAGTTATCTTGAAATACTTGATTCAATTCTCACAAATCACATGGGTGGCAGGTACTCAAGGTTAGAGCAGTCTTTATTTTTGATGCAATGTTCCGACATCACAGAAGTAGCAACAGCCTAACAAATTCCATCAACCTGGAAAATTAGGCTACATTAGTAGCGCTCGGGCTGTTGGTGGTCACAAAAGTTTGTCCAGGGATTGTGGACGGCAAGTGCACACTCCTGTGTTGAGCTGTTAACCAAAAGAAATAGGTAGTCCGTAATGCTTAAGTTTAGAGTTGTTAATTACTTTAAAATAGTTCTATAAACATTGGGCAATATGAATAGATCTTTTATACCCATTGTAAGGGTAGATCTGATGCGGACTTAATGAATGATTTTGAAAAAACAAGTTTAGCTTGAAAGGGATGAGCTCTGTTTTTTTTTGCGCAGGCTTCTACCACTTAGTCACTTATCACATATTGAGAAGCAATTACTGGCGGCATGCCCTTGTGTGGCCATACATGGCACCCTAGAAAATTTCCATGCCTTTTGCAGCCCTTCTCCCTTGAGTGCTGCCTGGTGCAAGCACTTTCACTCACACGCCATTAGCTGATTGATTTTCCCGCAGCTACAAGTGAAGCACTTCTCACTCACACCGCTATTAGCTTGATCTGATCTTTCCCGCAGGCTACAAGTGAAGCACTTCTCATCACACCGCATTAGCTGATCTGATCTTTCCCGCAGGGGCTTACAAGTGAACGCACTGTCTCCACTCACACCGCATTAGCTGATCCGATCTTTTCCAGCAGGCTACAAAGTGAAGACAGAGACATCAGGGACCCAACTGCGTTGCATTCTTAAATGCCAATTCCGAGATGCATAAGAATATTGGAAGAACTGTGAACATTTACTTTTTGTCAGAACAAGATGAGGTAGGCCTCACGACAGCAAAACGCACCATGTCTATGTCAATCTACTTATCCCCAAGTGCAAAAGTTGACCTATTATATTCTGGCGAGAAAATAAAATTCCAAAGAGCATAGTCTGGGACAGTATGGGAATGCGATAGATCCAATTAATACACCCTTAATACCAAACCATAGCAATTCAAAAAGGTGACCACAATGTATTATGCATGTAATGCTATTATTATAAATGGTGCATTTTTATGGTGAAACTGATCTTCCCAAACCGAAATCATGCCTGTTATTATACCAGTAGTCTACACCCCTTGTGAAGTGGAGAATGTCTTAGATTTCTAAGAAGTTATTTTGGGAAACTTTAAGTTGTGATACAAACCTTCACAACATAATAGCAACCTATTGGGCTAGGCTAAATATGGTGTGTGGACTATGATTCTAAAAAAATTGCATTGTTTCTTGCCTTAAACTGGGTATCATTGCACAAGTGATAACTATATTGTCAATCATCAGACTAATTATTGATTTAATCTTGTCTTTACGTTATACTAACACCAATATGTGTGAAATTCGTTTTGATTTAGATGACGCATTATCATTCACCTGTCCGAAACAGAGGCAGGGGAAAAAATTGCATGTCATGTCTTCATTTACAGCGAATGGAGGACGTCTTTTTCATGTGATTCATCTTTCATGCAGCAGGTAGGCCTATACTCTGTTGAAAAGATAAGCAATGAACTTAATATGTTGTTTAATATTAGAATGTTGAGAATAATATAGAAGGCCTAAGTTGATGGGATCCTCCTGTTTTTGTAATTTTTTTTCTACATATTTCGATAGCCTATAGAAATGTTGCGCAACATGGAGTCATTGGTCACCTCAGGAGGTGTTTATTAGAGTTTGATTACATTTGCATTGATGTCAGAGTGATTTAGAGCGACAATAGGGGCTGAGTACCAGGCAGTTACAGTCTGGTAGGCTACTAAGGACCATTCAGCAGCATCAGAGCTTGGAGAGACTAATACCGTACTACAACAGCTCACGTGGAGTTTGACTGCCTTCATGACTCGTGATCTGCAGGTGTGGGCGTAATAAGGGTTACCGCAACAAGCCCTAGTCAAGTGCTTAACTGAGGAAGGGTAATTAACAAGCGGTCATATTTAGCGAACTCTCGGCTGACAGAAACATAATTGAATTTAGACGAATTGCAATACCAGGTCAATGCAGGAAGTCATCCTGGAATGCATTCAATTAACAGTTGTGGCTGATAAAATGTACTTTTCTAATGTGTTTGAGCCAATGCAGTGCTGTTGTGACAAGGTAGGGAGGTAAAAGAAGATAGTCCATATAGGGCAAGAAAAGTCAAACTAGCAAAAAAGAAAACGACAGTTCATCATTACTTTAAGACATGAAGGTCAAGTCATGCGGAAAATTTCAAAACTTGAAAGTTCTCAATGCAGTCTCAAAAGACCATCAAGCACTATGAATATGAAACTGGCTCTCATGAGGACCGTCTTAGAAAGGAAACCCAGAGTACCTCTGCTGCCAGAGGAATAAGGTAGTAGAGTACCAGCCTCAAGAATCTGCAGCCCAAATAAATGCTTCACAGAGCTTCAAGTTACATGACATATCTCAACATAAGCTGTTCAGAGAGACTGCATGAATCAGGCTCATGGTCGAATTGCGCAAATAAGCAACTTTAAGGACACAAATGATAAGAACTTGGTAGGCAAGAAACACGAGCGAGACATTAAACAGGTGGAAATTTGTCTTTTGTCTGATCAGTTCAAATTTGAGAATTTTGGTTCAACCGCCATGCTTGGTGAGACGCAGAGTAGTGAACGGATGATCTCCACATGTGTGGCTCCACCGTGAAGCAATGAGGGAGGAGGCTGTGATTGTGCTTTGCTGGTGACAACTGTCGGTGATTTAGAATTCAAGGCATACTTACCGTATGCTAACCAAGGATTCTGCAGTGAGTACAATATCCCATCTGGTTTGCGCTAAGTGCGAACTATCATTTGTCTTTTCAAAGAACAATGACCAACACCTTCAGGCTGTGGTAAGGGCTATTTGACCAAGGATGAGAGTGATGGAGCAGCTGCAATCAGATGACCCTGGTCTCCACAATCGATGGTTTTGTTGATAAGTTGGACGCAGAGTGAAGGAAATAGCAGCCAGCAAGTGCTCATCGCATATGTGGGAACTCCCTTCAGACTGTGAAAAGCAGTCCAGGTGGAAGCTGGTTGAGAGAATGCCCTTGGACTATTAGTGAGAATCCTGGGACATATGCTAGTGGCTTAGCTGTTGATAAGAATGCCCTTGGCTCCTTAAGCGAGTGTTATTGGACTTGTGCTCTACCAGCCACTGTTTCGTGTCCGCAGACTGCCCAGGGTTGTGTTCAGGTAGATGTTTCTTAAACCAATCCTTGACCCAGGTCAAATGTCCCAGCCTTGGAACCTATGGCTTTTTCGCCTGTCCTTTCCCAGAAAAAGCGTCCCCGTTGTTGCTCTAGTAATGCCGTGTTTGCGTATCTACTTGGATCATAATAATTGGGCAATCACCCATGATAAGATTTGATTGTATCAGGATCACATTAGCCGATGCCAATGGCGACAGCTAGTCTTACTAGGGTCCGACACATAGAGAAAAATAACCATTCAGATCAAAGTACATTTACATTCACAACCATTTAAAAACATTAACAAATGTAGTGTAGTATCTATCAGTACATCATAGCAGTAACATACACAAAACAAAAAAAAAAGGCTTAGGTCACATGGGGGAGAGTGTGTTGCGTGAGGTGTGCTTTAATTTGTTTTAAAAAAAAAAAGGTTTCCTGTCGACTTGCTGTATATAAGATGGAAGGGTGGGTCCTTCTCCTTACGGTACCTGGCAAATCATAAAGGGCCTATTATATTGCTTATAATGGCAAGGGTGACAGCTAAACTATAATTAATGTAAATCAAAATAAAAAATACATGCATTAATCATTTCAAATTCTTATATTAGCAACACCTAGAGCGCACGATTGTATTTTTACTCCCAACACTCAGACATTATTGACAAAATTAAGCAGATCAGATGCCAGTTAGCGAATGTTCTCTTGATAAGTGGCATGAAAAAAATTGGACCGCATTTTCCTGTCTGCTAAGCATTCAAAATGTAATAAGTATTTTGGGTGTCAGGGAAAATGTATGGGAAGTAAAACGTAAAATTATTGTTTTTAGAAATATAGTGGAGTAAAAGTTGTAGAAATTATACATAAAATATACATTTTAAAGTATCGTAAACTGTGGAACATTTTAAAGGACATTGGCTCAAAAATTCCCCATTAGGTAACATCCTGTAGTATTGGCCTGGATATTGATGATGKTTTATGCTATGACCAGCAAAAGTTTGCAAATGATTTTAACAAATGTTTTACCACTATAGCTTCATCTCTGGTTAAGAAGTCACCCACCTGCTCTGGACACTATGGCCAGTCTTTCATTAGCAWCTTTTACCAAAGCAAAGGTGAGCTGGACATGGTGACAGAGTACAAAGTTTCCAATCTACTATGCTTAATGAGCACAAACAAAGCAACTGGGCTGGATAACCTTCCTGTAAGATTCATAAAGTATTGTGCTTGTGTCACTGCTAAAGTGATAACTTATATTGGAAACCTTTCTATTAGTAGTGGTACATCTCCCAAGGATCTCAAAACAGCCYGGGTGGTTCCACTCCACAAGAAGAGCATTAAAACAAATGTAGGAAAGTACAGGCCTGTGTCAATTTTCAGCACCTTATCCAAAATTGTTGAGAGATTAGTTTTTAATCAACTTGTGGGATACCTTATCGTAACACTAGATAKTTTAACGTTAAAGTTAAGAAACTGCTTGYCTCAAACTTGATTCAGTGTCATTTTGATTATGCCTGCTCTGCTTGGAATAGGTTGGCTATCAGTGTAGTGTAAAGCTAGTGTAATGTCTTGTAAAATCCCAAGAGTTAACAGTACTGCAAGGAGCATGTTTTTCCATACAGGCATTTGTCTATGGAAAAGCCTTCCCTTAGAGATCCAGCAAAGAAAAAGTAGGCAAAATTGTTCATTTGGACAAGGTTTTCTAAGTAAGAGAAACCACTCCACTGCCACTTGTGCCCCCTACTGCTGGTCAGGTGTATTTATTTGAAGGATCGGTATGATGTGCAATTAATTGGTTGATTTTTAAGGTTAGGGAGAAATGCAGTGTGAATAGTGACACTTTTTAGGATGTCAATATAAATTAATGTATTTATGGTTGTTTGTAATTTTGTCCTGTCTTTTAATCATTATATGTGTTATTGTTTTTACCATCGAGGACCACTTTGGAAAAATACTTTTTAATTAATACTTYCAAGTGATATCCTCTGGGCCCACATTGTGCATTTTGTTGTATATGTCTGTTGCCCCCCAAAAAATCAATAAATTCAAAAATAAATTCAAGCAACATCTCAAGACATGAGTCAGGAAGTTAGCTTGGTCACAAATGGGTCTTCCAAATGGACAATGACCCCAAGCATACTTCCAAAGTTKTGGCAAAATGGCTTAAGGACAACAAAGTCAAGGCATTGGAGTGGCCATCACAAAGCCCTGACCTAAATCCTATAGAAAATTTGTGGGCAAAACTGAAAAAGCGGGTGCGAGCTAGGTGGCCTACAAACCTGACTCGGTTACACCAGATCTGTCAGAAGGAATGGGCCAAAATTCACCCAACTTATTGTGGGAAGCTTGTGGAAGGCTACCCGAAATGTTTTACCCAAGTTAAACAATTTAATCAATGTTTTATTAATTAGTATAATCACCCCTTTGAGTTTCTTTGCCCATTATAAAAATATATTTCTCCCCCCAGTCCTTTTCCACCCAACCTCATCTATATTTGTTCCTGAAAACAATAGATATTATTTTTTATTCTCTTTTAGCCAGGTACAAATTATCTTATTTTTTTATGATCTGCTAAGCCATTACAATTGTAACTGGCTACACTTATTTCCCCACTTACCATAAAGATACGCAGTTTCAATTCTACTAACACAACCAGTGTTTGTAAACGTACCATTAAAAAGCACCACGATGATTAAGTGCCCTATACAATAATATTTGCACTGTGAAGCAGACTGTAGCTGCAACTTTGTAAACCTCCAATTTTCCTAATATTCCACCACCTAAAACCTCCCCCATATCTAGGTCTGTTGTCACTAAGACCATCAGACCATCTCCCTGACTCATGACGCAGCTTTGCGTCCTAAGGCAAACCCTTGGCCGCCCGCCAATTGGCGTAGGCCAAGAGAAATATGGGCAGTCCATGATAACATAATTCAATACTACCACACTTCACTAATAAATGCAAAGCCCCGTAGGTCTATTCATATCTATGAGGGTGATTTTTAAGAGAACTAACCAAATAACATGGAAAACAGTCAAAAAAATAATAACAGCACAATATTATAAATTCATGCTCATATGTAGATAGTCCTAGCAAGGCTATAAGCATGCCAGCCCAGCCTGCTCAGTTCATTGGATCCAATTGTTAGCGGCCGGATTCATTGGATACGGTCGCTAATGACTGCCAGTAAAAATGTGTCTTAAGTATTGCTTTATGAGTAGTGTGATGCCTAAGTTTAACTTACAATCGACCTTGACACAGCCATGGCACCAGTGGGATTTTAGCATGTAAATCTTGGTAGGGCAAACAAAACAAAAAATATTGGGGATGCATGCCAACAAAACCACTACATAACACTAAACAATACATTAATTGCACTATAATGGGACAAACGGTGCCCACAAACTGTTAGGGCTAAATAAAGCTGTCCCAACAGCAGTCCCAACACTTACCACTGCTACAATATGGGCCGTTCTTGCAGTGTTTCCCTGTACACCAAGTCAGAACCGTAGGATAAATAAAGGGGGCATATAAGCAGACAATGAAAGCTCTTACAATATTCAATATTATATATCTCTAAAACAGGTTATAGGCTACGTATGCACCCCAAGTCAGAACAGTAGGCAAAATTAAGAGGGGAAAATAGAACAAATTATTAGGGTGAGGCACATGGGCTACTAAAAGCTTACTACACAACATACACTAGTATTACTTTCTTAGCGACATGTATACATATCTCCCTGGTATATTATATCATTTATGCAGCAGCATACAAGACATTTTTTGACTCACACTGTTGTGCTGTGCCCACTTGAACAGGAATGTGGCGACGTGATCTTTCGTGGACAAATTTTGTAATCAAACGTCATCAAAGTCTGGAAGTCTCTGGATTTATGGTGCTATCAAGACAACTGGGAAACTCTGAAAAAAACAAGGTTGAATCATGATGCCGTCAGTGATTTTCAGGTCGAAGCTCTAGAAAGAAGCCCGATTTCCGACTTACAATTCCGAGTTGGATGACCATTCAAAATGTATTTCCCAGTCAGAGCTCGTTTTTTCCTGAGTTCCAGGTTGTCTTGAACTAACTGAAGTCAGATTTCCCAGTTCTGAATTAAGTTGTTTTGGGCGTGGCAGAAATCATGCTGGATTGACAGCATGGCCCATGTTGAATGTTTAAGATTGGAAAAGAGAACCTTAAACCTTGAATTGGGACCACACACCCACTCCACTGAATAGCAGCTGAGCACCAATACGTTTTATGTAAAATGTCTCTTCGTTATTTCTCTTCATATGACAAGGATAAAAAGGATTTGCCAGTAGATTGTCGACTTGATTCATGACGATGACTGCTAGCTAAGATTTTGTAAGTATGATGTTGACATGATCAGTCCAATCCACATAGATATAACATGATTTGACAATATTTACCAATGACCTTGGATGTCTTCTGGATGGGCACTTCTAATGTACAGTTGAAGTCGGAAATTACATACACCTTAGCCAAATACATTTAAACTCAGTTTTTCACAATTCCTGACATTTAATCAGAGTAAAAAGTAGTTAGGATCACAACTTTATTTTAAGAATGTGAAATGTCAGAATAATACTAGAGAGAATGATTTATTTCAGCTTTTATTTATTTCATCACATTCCCTGTGGGTCCGAAGTTTACATACACTCAATTAGTATTTGGTAGCATTGCC
>NW_019943289.1:0-1545 GCF_002910315.2 Salvelinus sp. IW2-2015 | reverse complement strand
GGTGCATACGTAGCCTATAACCTGTTTTAGAGAGATATAATAATTGAATATTGTAAGAGCTTTCATTGTCTGCTTATATGCCCCCTTTATTTATCCTACGGTTCTGACTTGGTGTACAGGGAGAACACTGCAAGAACGGCCCATATTGTAGCAGTGGTAAGRTGTTGGGACTGCTGTTGGGACAGCTTTATTTARGCCCTAACAGTTTGTGGGCACCGTTTGTCACCATTATAGTGCAATTAATGTATTGTTTAGTGTTATGTAGTGGCTTTGTTGGCATGCATCCCCAATATTTTTTGTTTTGTTTGCCCTACCAAGATTTACATGCTAAAATCRCCACTGGTGCCATGGCTGTGTCAAGGTCGATTGTAAGTTAAACTTAGGCATCACACTACTCATAAAGCAATACTTAAGACACATTTTTACTGGCAGTCATTAGCGACCGTATCCAATGAATCCGGCCGCTAACAATTGGATCCAATGAACTGAGCAGGCTGGGCTGGCATGCTTATAGCCTTGCTAGGACTATCTACATATGAGCATGAATTTATAATATTGTGCTGTTATTATTTTTTATTTTTTATGACTGTTTTCCATGTTATTTGGTTAGTTCTCTTAAAAATCCCCCTCATAGATATGCAATAGACCTACGGGGCTTTGCATTTATTAGTGAAGTGTGGTAGTATTGAATTATGTTATCATGGGACTGCCCATATTTCTCTCTGGCCTACGCCAATTGGCGGGCGGCCAAGGGTTTGCCTTAGGACGCAAAGCTGCGTCATGAGTCAGGGAGATGGTCTGATGGTCTTAGTGACAACAGACCTAGATATGGGGGGAGGTTTTAGTGGGTGGAATATTAGGAAAATTGGAGGTTTACAAAGTTGCAGCTACAGTCTGCTTCACAGTGCAAATATTATTGTATAGCTATATTGGCACTTAATCATCGTGGTGCTTTTTAATGGTACGTTTACAAACAYTGGTTGTGTTAAGTAGAATTGAAACTTGCGTATCTTTATGGTAAGTGGGGAAATAAGTGTAGCCAGTTACAATTGTAATGGCTTAGCAGATCATAAAAAAATAAGATACATTTGTACCTGGCTAAAAGAGAAATAAAATAATATCTATTGTTTTCAGGAACAAATATAGATGAGGTTGGGTGGAAAAGGACTGGGGGGAGAAATATATTTTTCCAGCCCAAAGGCCTTGTTGTGAACATATATTTTCTCTTGTTGGATTTTCCAGACGGTTCCTCTGGTTTTTGTTCTTTTGTTATTTTGGATTAGTCTTTTAGGGTTTGTTTCTTGTTCCCTTGCTGTTTTTTACCACTTTGTGGATTTTCTCTTGTATTTGGAAGTTATCTATTTTTATCTAAACCACCATCTCTTAGTACTGCTGTGTCTGCCCTCATCTTGTCTGGGTTTTCTGCCATTTTTATGTTAGACTGTTTCTCGCACCGGGTCCTGTACAACTGTTAGCACAATCAAAATCAAATGTTTTATTAATTGAGTATACATCACACCCCTTTAAGTTTCTTTGCCCTTACCA
>NW_019943288.1:149990-151784 GCF_002910315.2 Salvelinus sp. IW2-2015 | reverse complement strand
GAGTCAGGAGACAGGTGAGGCGAGTCAGGGGACAGGTGAGGTGAGTCAGGGGACAGGTGGGGTGAGTCAGGGGACAGATAAAGTGACAGGGAACAGCTTTGTCACTCTCTCTGTGCTGTTGGAGGTCATATAATATATGTAGTCATAGTAGTGCTGCTATCTAAAATTGTAATAGTCTTATCTAGTGGGTTGGAGATGTGAGGTTTTCTTTCCCTCTGTCTCATCTGTGCGTGCGTGCGTGCGTGCGTGCGTGCGTGCGTGCGTGCGTGCGTGCGTGCGTGTTCATATTCATAGGCCATTCACAGAGATAATGGACGATGGCATGACTCCGCTGCTGTTACATTAACCATTAACCGCCTGCCTTGAAAGTGAGGCTGTGTGTATGCTTTTGAGTATATGCCTGCATGTGTGTGTGCGCGTGTGTTTGTGTTGTGTGTGTGTGTGGGTAATGTAGTTAATGGCCTGTGTAGTACTGCGGAGGGAACTACAGTGAAGCATGCTGCAGGATTCACTTAATATTCCCACCAGCAGCTGTTCACAGTCATTATTTTGCAGCACTTCTATGTCTGTGTAAACCCGTGGATTACTGTTCCTCCTCCTTCTCTCATTCTCTCCACCTCCTCTCCTACTCTTCTCCTCCTCTCCTTCTCTCCACCTCCTCCTACTCTTCTCCTCCTCCTTCTCTCCTCCTCTTATCTCCTCCTCTCCTTCTTATCTCCTTCTCTCCTTCTCTCCTCCTTATCTCCTCCTCTCCTACTCTTCTCCTCCTCTCCTACTCTTCTCCTCCTCTCCTTCTTATCTCCTTCTCTCTTCTCTCCTCCTACTCTCCTACTCTTCTCCTACTCTCCTCCTCTCCTCCTCTCCTGGTAAGACAGATACGGCTTAGTTTTTAAATCTTCCTCTGTCTTGTCCTCCTTTCTCTACCGCATCCTTGTGTGTGTGTGTATGTGTGTTCTTTTGCCTGCATGAAGTGTTCCTTTGGTGTGTCCCTGGTGTTACCATCATTGCAGTTGTGTTACTATGGCGTTACCGAACTGTTACCATACGGTTTGTGTCGTTGCCGTGCTGTTGCCGAGCAGGCCCCCGTTGACCTCTGTGACCTCTGTGTTCCTCCCCCTATAGGTCATCATGTACCCCTCTAGCCGTTGGTCGCTGGGTCACATATACACCCCCCACCGGCCTCCTCTCCACCCTCCTCTTCCTCCTCCTTCACCACTCCTCCTCCGTCACCCTCACAAAGTTCCCTTTCAGGTCTTCCTCCCTTCTCCTTTCTTTCTTACTCTTGACCGTCTGCTCTTTCTGTTGGTTTTGTCTCCATACACTTTGATCACTCTATAGAATATATCTTGTTTGTCTCGGTGGTTGGTCCTGCCTCTGTCAACTCCACTCAGATCGTATGTGTGTGTGTGCGTGCGTGTGTGCGTGCGTTCATACATTCTTTCAGCTTTGCAGTGTTCACAGGCAGGGACCCACTCCCCAAATCATCTTTTAGTCTATCACGGACCAATGTGGTGGAAGGAAGGCACCCTCGGCAACCAGAATGAGCATTTTGATTGGTTGTTGAAAAGTTAACTTTTGAGGGGGGAAAGAGCATAGCTTGGTCTTGAACAAGTCATTTTCAGCTATGGGGAGGTGTTGTGGGGTTAGAGTACGGAGAATATTTGTAATATTATATACTGTTTTCTTTTCTTTCCTCATTAAAATATATTGTGATACGTACGTTGATATGAGGCCAACAATATATTTTCAGACCTAAAGCAAGTGCCTCCATATTTAAGTGTTGGTGTGGAAGTC
>NW_019943288.1:133760-144440 GCF_002910315.2 Salvelinus sp. IW2-2015 | reverse complement strand
AGTCTGTGATCGTGCCTCTCCACTATAACTCTCTCTCTCCTGTTCTCTCAGCCCCAGACCTATCTCTCGCTCTCTCTCTCTCTCTCTCTCTCCTGTTCTCTCTAATAACTTCTCCTCTCTCTCTCTCCTGTTCTCTCAGACCTCTCTCTCTCTCTCTCTCTCTCTCTCGCTGTTCTCTCACCTCTCTCTCTCCTGTCTCTCAGACCTCTCTCTCTCTCAACCTCTCTCTCTCTCTCCTGTCTCTCTCCAACCTCTCCTCTCTCTCTCTCTTCTCTGTTCTCTCACCTCTCTCTCTCTCCTGTCTCTCAGACTCTCTCTCTGCTCTTTTCTCTCGTCAGACCGCTCTCTCTCTCTCTCTTCTCTCTTCAGACCTCTCTCTCTCTCTCTTTCTCTCTCAGACCTCTCTCTTCTCTCCTTCTCTCTCAGACCTCTTCTCTCCTCCTGTTCTCTCAGACCTCTCTCCTCTCTCTCTCTCCTGTTCTCTCAGACCTCTCTCTCTCTCCTTTCTCTCTCTCAGACCTCTCTCTCTCTCCTCTCTCTCAACCTCTCTCCTCTCTCTCTCTCTCTCTCCTGTTCTCTCAGACCTCTCTCTCTCGCCTGTTCTCTCAGACCTCTCTCTCTCCTCTCTCTTACTCGCTCTTCTCTCTCTCTCTCTCTCCTGTTCTCTCAACCTCTCTCTCTCTCTCAGACCTCTCTCTCTCTCCTCCTCAGATCTCTCTCTCTCTCTCTCTCTCCTCTCTCTCTCTCTCTCTCCTCTCTCTCTCTCTCTCTCTCTCTCTCTCTCTCTCTCTCCTCTCTCTCTCTCTCTCTCTCTCTCTCTCTCTCTCTCTCTCTCTCTCTCTCCTCTCCTCTCTCTCTCCTCTCTCTCTCTCCTCTCTCTCTCCTCTCTCTCTCTCTCTCGACATGTATTATTATCCCACTTTTTCTCTGACAACGTTTAACCAACCCTCTCTCTCTCCCTACTCTCACTCCTTCTCCCTCTCTCAGATGGAGCAGCCGTCGATGGAGCAGAAAGGTCATGCCAACGTGCCGTGGATAGTGGAACCAGGGCAGGAGGCCAAGAGAGGAGCGAACACCAAGTATGAGACCACTATTTTCTAATAGCGTATACCACCCGCCTGTCCACTCCTGTGTGTGTGCCTTGCAGAGAGCTGGCCCTCTAGAGGCCCCCCAACGGAGCTGCACGGCACGAGCAACCCTCTTATGCGGCGACGTGTGTGACCTCACTGGCCGAAAAACCCACCCCGCCCGCTCCGCCGTTAGCCGCCGCAACCTCTGCATGATGCCGTTTGGCGCTGTGTCTCTCTCACACACTCCTCTCTCTTGCTCTCTCCCCACCCTCCCTTTCCTTGTCCTGTTGACGCCTTAGCCTGCCTGCAGGGGCGGAGCATGAACTTTTACCCTTGGGGTGATGGTGCACCTCTCTGTCTAAACCTGTAGGGGGCAAGTCAGTTCTATTTTTACATTTTCCATGGTCAGCCCTCCTCTCTTATGTGTCAGGCAGGCAGCCAGTTGGTTGGTCAGTCAATCACTCTTATTTGTTTTCCTGACTGGGGGGGTGGAACCATTTGGTTATATCTCATTTTTTCCTCTTCCTACTGCTGTTCCTCCGCTCCTCGCTTTTCTTTTTTGTCTCTCTCTTTTTTCACCCCTTCGACAAGCTGAATGAGAATATCTAGACCATTATGCTGCTAAGAACCCCACCCCTAACAGTCTTTTTGTCTTTGTTGTTTTTTAGAGCAAAGCCAATTCTCCAGCACTAGGTTTGCGTGRTGATGTTTTGGGGGATTTTGTTGTCCAGTACTGGCAACCCAGAGGAAAGTGGAGGGAACATTTGTTTATCAGTTCCATCCAGTTGGAGAGGATAATGGACTGCTATGAGAGATGATGTAGCAAATGTTACTTAACAAAAAAAAGTTGCTAGTTCAACAGACTCCTGTCTTGATCATATATCAGTCTTTGATTTTTACAGCAGATTATTTTTTTGAGACATATTTTGAGAATTTTTTGTGGCAAAGCGTTGTTTGTTTATTTGAGACTAATTGACCTTTGACACAGGAAGGAATAGTTTTTAAACCACATGCTATACCTGTGTCCAGATTGAATTTGTTTAAAATAGGTTATTATTACATTTATCATTTTCTTTCTATCCCTTTTTTGTTGGGAAATGCTGAAAAGGTTTAGCTTGTGGCTTGTGAGGCMCATGGAGTCCATTTTGGACTGACTGGTAACGAGGGAGGGGCGGGGCCGGTGGATAGAAGGCGGGGTTTGGGGACTCTGGATAAGTGGTGTGATCTCATTTGCAGGGCAATGCCGGACGCCCATGTCTATTACTGTGGAATGCAAAGAATGTAGCCAGCCTTAAACATGGACCCTCTCACACACAATGCAAAAAGGACTACAAATGTGGACCCTTCTGTCTCTGTGTCAAAGGACTACAAACATGGACACTCTCTAACGAACTTGGTGTTTAAGGTTGATTACAAAACAAGGACATCTTCCCACAAACCACAAAAACATTCGACCATGGACTATCTGTGTACACACACACAACACACACACACACACACACACACACACACACACACACACACACACACACACACACACACACACACACACACACACACACACACACGCACACACACGCACAGAGAGTTAAGGGACTGCTTAGTAACAGATGTCAGTCAGATATGTGAATGTAGACTTTCATTGAAGCAACTACAACTCTAGCCCCTGTTCTGCATTCAATTGGACCTTGACCTTTGAACTCTATACCACGGTCACCCAAGGTCTGGACTGTAACGGACAACTGTCCACAAACGCACCACTGGGGCATGTCTGTATTTGAATGGGGATGAGGTAAAGGACTTCTGGTTGGCTCTTTTCCTCTTGTTTAATGGTCAATAATACAATAATATGGATAGAATTGGACTAGCCGTGCCGGACCACCATGCAACAGGTGAGCCATGTGCCAAGTGGCATCACAAAGGATGGCTCCGCCTACCTGAGCAAAACGCCATCCATCCCAATTAAAGAAATATTCATATTAATGCCGGACGTTTTAAATGTTTCATATGAGAGTATTATATTACCTTATGATTATTCTTGTGTAATTCTTGTCTACTCTTGTCTTAATGTTACATTATTTTTATATGATATGCTGAAATGAAAAAATCCGGGCTTGAGAATGATTGCCATCCTTTAAAAAAAAATACCATAATAGTTCTATACTGAGAGTGAATGTTTCAGATGGCTCCTCTCCTTATGATTAATAATAATAGCTATTATTATTTGTATTATTATTGGTGTGTCCGGTCAACACACCAATCTGTTTCTCATGGGGCTAGACTCATAACTCCAAGCAGATATAATATTTTGCCACAGTGTTTATGTATTCTTTGGATGCATACATAGTCCTCTCTAAATGTACATAGATATTTTGCCAGCTCATTGTTCATACATGTAATGTAGTAAAACATTTACAAAAATAAAGGAATAAAATATTTGCCGCACATCGCACTGGAAACAAGGTACCAAAATGAAAAGGTCAGAGTTGAAAATAAAATCTATGGTTCTAGAGATTGTATTGGGGAGGGTTGGGACAGGGGGTGACGACATCACTGCTGACTAACTCATGTACATAGGCTTGGGCTTCCAGCACAGATTTTGTACGTTTTGGTCATTATTTATATCCTTGTAAATCACATGGAATAAACACAACTTGTACAACCATTAATCAACATTGGTCTCNCAGCACAGATTTTGTACGTTTTGGTCATTATTTATATCCTTGTAAATCACATGGAATAAACACAACTTGTACAACCATTAATCAACATTGGTCTCTGGGTCTATACTTTACTGGGTTGTAATGTACTGGTTGAGATTATGTCCTTTTTCATTTGTCCCATGTTTTCTGACTTGATTCCTCGTGTCGGCTCTCTCACCTAAAAAAGGCATTGGAGGAGGTCTGAGGTTCCTCCCCTTGTACCTTCTCTTCCAATTAATTTTTAGAAGGAGGCAGCAGAGAGGATGTGACGAATCAAGGAAATACAATTGAGATGCAGCCATATAATTAGTCATTAAAAAACTAGAATGGCGTGAACCTTCTTATGATGGGATAAAGGTCAGCCATTTTGGTCAGGGAGTAGGTCAAACATGGTTTGCCAGTGCTGTAATAAGTAATTGTGTAAAATAATGAATTTGAAGAATGTATCTGCACTGTATTTTTGGTTAGCTAGCTAGCCATTCAGTTTTAAAGGAATGATTCCATAAACTTTTCAAATGAACTGCCAATTTGCCAACATTCCAATCAAACGATGCAGTCAATCCACAGCCATACATACACTGGATAGAATCAGTTGATGATAGGACTTAGACAAGTTGTAAAGGCAACATGTACTGATGTTGTATGGTCTGTGTACATATATTTTAGAGGCTATTTATAGAGAGAATTGGTATACACGGTATTTATAATTAAATGACTATTTTAGGTTGACAATTTTATTACACCGATATATCACATCCATGAAAATCCAATTAAGACATAAGTAAAGTCAGGATTATGCCTCTGCTATTCATTCCAATTAGACTGGTTTGGATTTCTCCCTGACCCATATGGCTGCCATTTTCACCACATTCTGGAACAGCCCCTCTATCCATTTAATAGGCTCTTTATAGATGCACACTTCCTGATGGACTAGCTTTTAACCAATCACCATACACTACCCTCCTGTCTCCAGTCCACCACAGAAGGCGGAACTTCCCTCTTACTCTCGTCCATAAAATGGCCTCACCTGCCTGTTTTCCCTTTACCTGGATGTGTGTTTGAAATGGAAGTGCTGTGCTCCTCTTCATTTGTTTGACTTTTTCATTTAATAACTTTTCTGGTTGACATTTTGTCTATCTCCTGTTTCCAGCCCTATTTGTCCTATTCCATGTTGTAGGCAATTTGATGTTACTAGTTATGTGCTTACTGTTGCAGATGAATTACCCATCCTTTACCATTTATCTAATAAAATATCATCAGCCCAATCGCCTGCGTTTTAATGGACATACCACCACAAGATTCCAGGCTGAGCAGCAACCCCACAGTCCACCAGGTCCAATGCCAGTCAAAATCCAGGCATTTCATTGAAATGAACAATAAGCTGGTTTGACATACTGTACTATTGAACTGAGAGCTGTCTTGGGGAAAAACACATGACTGCAACAAACATTTCATGAATGTGATCCCACCCCAATAGTTATTATTATTTTGGTTGTTGTAGACACAAAGGTGAAGGGGCAACACTTTACATAACGTGTCAACCTGTTATAATATGGTCGTAACACTCTCTTTTTGACAGATGACTGATATAAGGGCAGGTACGTAATAGGCCTATCTGGCTTATATGATTATGATGGTCATAATGCTTCTTACAAAGTTTATTTTCTTAGTCCAAATAAAGTGACACAGGATGGTCATAATGCTTCATGAAAGTTAGTTAAAATATGATGAAAAAAACATCACTGTAAAGAATTCATTACAACAACAAAGGATTTAAGAAACAAACTTTAAAACAAAGGGAAAGTTCTTGACACTTATGTAGGTGTCATAACCAGCCATAAAATAACACAATATTTGTCACAACAGGTGTATGGGTCATGACAGTCTTATGACAGGTTATGACAAGGTCATAATGTGTTATGACACTGGGTGTCAAGTAAAGTGTTACCGGTGAAGTACGTCCATCCATGCAGGGGTTGACAAACTATTATCTACAATACACTTTAAAGCCTANCAGCACAGATTTTGTACGTTTTGGTCATTATTTATATCCTTGTAAATCACATGGAATAAACACAACTTGTACAACCATTAATCAACATTGGTCTCCGGGTCTATACTTTACTGGGTTGTAATGTACTGGTTGAGATTATGTCCTTTTTCATTTGTCCCATGTTTTATCTGACTCCTTCATTTTTCCAACTTGTATTGATTTTTGTCAGGGTGTGAGTCTCAATTGTATTTCATTGATTCCTCGTGTCGGCTCTTTCACCTAAAAAAAGGCATTGGAGGAGGTCTGAGGTTCCTCCCCTTGTACCTTCTCCAATTAATTTTTAGACGGAGACAGGCAGAGAGGATGCGACGAATCAAGGAAATACAATTGAGATGCAGCCATATAATTAGTCATTAAAAAACTAGAATGGCATGAACCTTCTTATGATGGGATAAAGGTCAGCCATTTTGGTCAGGGAGTAGGTCAACCATAGTTTGCCAGTGCTGTAATAAGTAATTGTGTAAAAAAATGAATTTGAAAAATGTATCTGCACTGTATTTTTGGTTAGCTAGCTAGCCATCAAATTTTTCAAATTAACTGCCAATTTGCCAACATTCCAATCAAATGATGCAGTCAATCCACAGCCATACATACACTGGCTAGAATCAGTTGATGATGGGACAGACAAGTTGTATGGTCTGTGTACATATATTTTAGAGGCTATTTATAGAGAATTGGTATAAACCTGTATAAACTGTATAATTAAATGACAATATTTTATGTTGACAATTTTATTACACTGATATCACATGCCTTAATTAGATTTTGATGGATAAGTAAAGTCAGGATTATGCCTCTGCCATTCATTCCAATTAGAATGGTTTGGATTTCTCCCTGACGCATGTGGCTGCCATTTTCACCACATCCTGGAACTTTGAGGGTTTATGGCATAGCCCCTCTATCCATTTAATAGTCTCTTTATGGATGCACCCATGTGATGCACACTTCCTGATGGACTTGCTTTTAACCAATCACCATACACTTCCCTCCTGTCTTCAGTCCACCACAGAAGGTGGAACTTTATCACTCTCTTCCATAAAATGGCCTCACCTGCCTGTTTTCCCCTTTACCTGGATGTGTGTTTGAAATGGAAGTGCTGTGCTCCTCTTCATTTGTTTGACTTTTTCATTTGATAACCTTTCTGGTTGACATTTTGTCTATCATCTGTTTCCTGTTTCCAGCCCTATTTGTCCTATTCCATGTTGTAGGCAATTTGATGTTACTAGTTATGTGCTTACTGTTGCAGATTAATTACCCATCCTTTACCATTTATCCTATTTCATCTAATAAAATATCATCAGCCCAATCGCCTGCGTTTAAATGGACATACCCCCACAAGATCCCAGGCCGAGCAGCTGGTTTGACATACTGTACTATTGAACTGAGAGCTGTCTTGGGGAAAAACATGACTGCAACAAACATTCTTGAATGTGATCCCACCCCAATAGTTCTGATTATTTTGGTTGTTGTAGACACAAAGGTGAAGGGGAAACACTTTACTTGACACCCAGTGTCATAACAGCTGACATAACCGGTTATAATATGGTTGTACCACTCAGAACAGATCTAAATATGTCATGACATATATTGCGTTATTTTATGGCTGGTTTTGACACCTACATAAGTGTCAAATGCCACAAAGCCTACCACACAAGGCAAAACATTCCATTACACCATAGCCTACTTGTCAACAATATGTTATGTATTTTTTTAATTATCATTGTAATTGCGCACACATTGATTGTCAGACATGCACCTACCTCAATGCTCTGCTGATGACTGGGATGAATGCAGAAGCAGGACAAGACACCATCTTTTTGACAGATGACTGATATAAGGGCAGGTAGGTGATAGGCCTATCTGGCTTATATGATTATGGTCATAATGCTTCTTGACAGTGTCATAAAGTATATTTTCTTGGTAAAATTAAAGTGACACAGGATGGTCATAATGCTTCATGAAAGTTAGTTATGATGAAAAAAAAACATGACTGTAAAGAATTCATTACAACAACAAAGGATTTAAGAAACAAACTTTAAAACAAAGGAAAAGTTCTTGACACTTATGTAGGTGTCATAACCAGCCATAAAATAACGCAATATTTGTCACAACAGGTGTAAATATATGGGTCATGACAGTCTTATGACAAGGTCATAATGTGTTATGACACTGGGTGTCAAGTAATGTGTACCCGGTGAAGTACGTCCATCCATGCAGGGGTTGACAAACTATTATCTACAATACACTTTAAAGCCTATGACCTGAGGGATTGTATTTATGCAATTGTCACGTCCAACCTCGTACTCCCTCACACCTCCACAAGTACCAGAACTCTAATCTCTCCGTGAGTGGTCGCACCGCTCAGCAGGTTTGTGTGTGGTCCGCTGTGGATCACTCATTGTCGGTCGCCCCAACGCTCACGCGCCTCGGTGCAAGGTGGAGCCACTACGATGATCATCTCACACGCCCATATCTCGCTGCGGTTATCACCCATTTGCCTCGCTAACAGCACGCGCAGTTCGCAATCGCTCGAGCAAAACATCCCTCGCGCCCTCCCCTCCAGACTCTCTCAGCCTTGGCCAAGACGCGACTCTCGCAATCGCATCCCCCTTTTTGGGTACATTCGTTCTATTTGAACTTGTATATGTAGTAAACTTGTATCAACAAAATAAGGAATCAAAACTATTATGCAGCCGCATCGCACTGGAAACAAGGGTTTACCAAATGAAAAAGGCGATTGAAAGATAATGCTTATGTGGTTTTGAGGATTGTATTGGGGAGGGTGTGGACAGGGGGTGACGACATCGCTGCTGACTAACTCATGTACATAGGCTTGGGCTTCCAGCACAGAGTTTTGTACGTTTTGGTCATTATTTATATCCTTGTAAATCACATGGAATAAACACAACTTGTACAACCATTAATCAACATTGGTCTCGGGTCTATACTTTACTGGGTTGTAATGTACTGGTTTAGACACCTTTTATTTGTCTGTTAACTTTTTTCACTATTTGTCCAATGTTTCTGAATTGATCTCCTCGTGTCGGCTCTTCACCTAAAAAAAGGCATTGGAGGAGGTCTGAGGTTCTCCCCTTGTACCTTCTCTTCAATTAATTTTTAGAAGCAGGACCAGAGAGGATGGACGAATCAAGGAAATACAATTGAGATGCAGCCATATAATTAGTCATTAAAAAACTAGAATGGCATGAACCTTCTTATGATGGGATAAAGGTCAGCCATTTTGGTCAGGGAGTAGGTCAACCATAGGTTTGCCAGTGCTGTAATAAGTAATTGTGTAAAAAATGAATTTGAAAATGTATCTGCACTGTATTTTTGGTTAGCTAGCTAGCCATCATTTTAAATTTCATACTTCAAATGACTGCAATTTGCCAACATTCCAATCAAATGTGCAGTCAATCCCACAGCCATACATACTGACGCTGGTAGAATCAGTTGATGATGGACTAGCAGGTAGCCAAGTGTCTGATGTTCTATGGTCTGATGTACACTATATTTTAAGAGGCTATTTATAGAGAAGAATTGGTATAATCACACGTGTATTTGATAATTAAATGACTATTCTTAGTTGACCAATTTTTATTACCACGATATCACTATCCCTAATTAGAATCCATTAGAATAAGTAAAGTCAGGATATGCTTTGCTTATTCTTCAATTAGACATGGTTGGATTCCTCCCTCGTGCCATATGTTGCGGCACATTATTCACCAATTCTTGGACACAGCCCTCTATATCCATTTAATACGGCTCTTATAGACTGCAACTTCTGCTGGACGTAGCTTTTAAGCAATACGCCACTAACGTAACGTTCTTCGTGTTCAGTCCACCACAGAAGCAGAAAGCGTTATCCCTTGTAACTTTCGTTCTCATTAAATATGGCCTCACCTGCTGTTTTCCTTCTTTACGTGGATGTGTGTTGAAATGGAAGTGCTGTGCTCCTCTTCATTGTTCTTGACTTTTTTGTCATTTATAACTTTTCTGGTTGACATTTTGTCTATCTCTGCTGTTTCCAGCCCTATTTGTCCTATTCCATGTTGTGTAGGCAATTTGATGTTACTAGATTATGTGTGCTTACTGTTGCATCGATGAATTAGTCATCTTTACCATTTATCTATATAAAAATATATCAGCCCAATCGCCTGCGTTTATAATGAGACATTACACAGATTCCAGGCTGCAGCACAACCCACAGTCCACAGGTCAATGCAGTCAATCGGCATTATTGAATATGACAATAAGTCTGTTTGTACTATTGAACTGAGCAGCTGTCTTGGGAAAAACATGACTGCCAACAAACATTCTATGAATGTGATCCCACCCCAATAGTTCTATTATATTTTGGTTGTTTGTATGACACAAAGGGTGAAGCGGGCTACATTACCAACTGACTAGGTCAACACTGTCATAATATGGGTCGTAACTGATCTTACTTTTTTGACAGATGACTGAATATAGGCAGGTACGGTATAGGCTATCTGGCTTATATGATATGATGGTCATAATGCTTCTTACATAACGTATTATTTTCTTGTCCAATTTAAAGTGCACAGGATGGTCATAATGCTTCATGAAAGTTAGTTATGATGAAAAAAAAACTGTGAAGAATTCATTACAACAACAAAGGATTTAAGAAACAACTTTAAAAAAGGAAAGTTCTTGACACTTTATGTAGGTGTCATAACCAGCCATAAAATAACAGCAATATTTGTCACAACGTGTATATGGGGGTCCACTGAACAGTCCTTATGACGGTTCATGAACGCTGGTCATCAATGTGTTAAATGACACTGGGTAGTAAGACGCTGTTACCGGATGATAGTCCGCTGCTATTCGG